>NW_008581976.1:21610-32254 GCF_000691845.1 Merops nubicus
TCCTGCTGAGAGGGTGCAAAGGAGATGGAGCTAAGCTCTTTTCAGTGGTGCTCAGTGGCATAAGAGGAATTTGTTACAAGTTGAAATACAGGAACATAATAAAACCATCTTTATTGTAACAGTAGTAAAACATAGACATGAGTTGCCCAGACAGGCTGTGTTGTCTCCATCCTTAGAGCTATTTAAAACTCAAATGGCCATGGCCCTGGGCAACCTGCTGTAGATGACTTAGCTTCAGAAGAGGAGTTTGACTATCCAGACTTTGTGCGCAGTCAAGCTGAAACAGGAAATTGTGTCTGAACATAAGAAAAACTTATTTACTGTGAGGATTGACAAACACTGGAACACTCTAATCTCCTTGTCCTTTTCTATAAACTGTGACCAATTCAGGTTTTTTTTATCCTCTAATTGCAAAATTGATTATTTCCACTTATGCGTAGTAGCCTACTCCATTTTGAAATTCATCTTCATTATTTTTTCAGAACATTTCTTCAAGTTGACAGATAAGAATAATTTTGAATTCTTTTCCTTTAATGTTTCAGCATGTCTCCTTATCTTTGTTATGCACAAATCAAATTAGCCTGTTTTATCATCCAGGTCATTAATGAAAATGCTGATTACAACTAGACCCTGGAAACATCTTAAAATATCCCTTACTCTTGGCAGTAAGCTAAGGATAACTGTGTGTACTTTGTACACACAAGTGTGTATTTAAACAACATGCATGTACAATGGCAATACTTCTAACCAGAATTTTTCAGTTTAGTAAACCTATATTCAAAATAGTCTAACAATGTTGACATTTTTCCTTAATAAACCAGATTTTTTATTTCAAGAATGCTTTTTTACGAATTAGCACATGTAGCTGTGAATTAATTTGTTTTGAATTTCAACCTATAACAGAAAATGTTGTTTTATCAACTGCAATTAATTACTTTAATATCAATTGTTACCTAGAACTTCAAGGTTTATAATGTGAAAGCAATGTCTCCCAATGAGGTTTTATTGCAAGTATTTGAAAGATCACATTTCTTGTAGTAATGTGATTGATTTTCTTGTGGTGTCATCTTTCTCATACAGTCTTCTGTAAAAATACCTTCACTGTAAAAATATCAGTAGGAAGATAAATCATGTCTTTTCATCTATACTGATATTGTGAATGTTTTTTCCAACTCTACCAAAAAAAATAAGAAAGAAAAATGTCAACTCTATTTTAGCACTCTCTTCAGATGCACACTTGTTTTCATCATTATGTACCTTGGAAAGTCAAACACTCAGGTTTTTCATTATCCTGTAAAGAGGCAGTATCTGATTTTCATGAGACAAAAAAACCCAAACACCTAACTAAATGACTATGTTGTAACATGGAAAATGAGTTTGTTATTTATTGTTTAAAAATGAAATAGAGAAAATAGGAAAATAATTTTTATATATGAATCTCATGACAGTTCTATTTTTGTTACAGAAATATATATTTACTTTTAAATTCAAAGGAAAGGTAACCCATAACACACATCCAAAATACAGAGCAAGTTCATCAGCTAGAAGTATATTAGTTTCACAAGGAAAGCACAGCAGGTGCAAAAGAATGGTAATTTTGAGCATCTGAAATACAAGTTCTAACTCATAAAAACATTGAAAATGCTTTTTTTCATAAAGACTCCAAGCTTCTGATAATTTTATTACTTGAACACATATCAGTCTTCTGCTGACCGCTTGCCCAGCATAGAAGGATAGTATCATCAACAGGCAAACAAACAGCCAGAGCCCTCCCTCTGCTTTTACATCATATAAAGGAGAACCAAGGTGGCCCACCACTGAAAGAATGAACAGACCAATGGATTCACTCACAGCACAGGATGTGCAGAAGGAAGCAAGCTGTTCAAGGAACCATGCCATGGGAAACAGAACCAGCCAGACAAGAAATCCAGTTATATAAAAGTTTCCCAAAGAGAGACTCACCTTTGTTCCCACCACCCTGAGAACTCCAATTGCTATGCACAGTCAGGAAGCCTTTCCAACAAACTCCCCACACAGCACACACCCTGTATACACAAACCTCTCAGCTGCACTGCCAGCAGAGTCAGCTCTTATAGAGGTGGCTTCTTGCCCCATCTCCAAGTTAATGGGGAAGGCAGGGACACCTGGTGGTGATCTTCTAATACAGTTCCTACGTAACGCTGGCCAGACCCTGGGTGAAAACCAATCAGGAGGGTCTTTCTTGCCTTGTTGTGGACATCATCTATATGCCAACCCTCATTCAGGGCTGGGGATTTGACCCCAGCACTTCAATCAGACACCATCATTTCTATATAAAATTGATTCCCTTCAGAAATATTTCATTTTCATGTAATACACGGAAAGGAAAACACCCTCTTTGTTTTTATCACTAATCATAAAATTGTGCTCCTGCTATGTACAATGATTTTTTTTTTTAATTTTTGAAAAAAAAAATATTCATGAAATATTAGTCTCTTGCTTTTATCTTACTACTGATCACCACAGCACACAAAACCAGCAGCAGATTCTGCTGCACCAATAGAACATATCCTGGTATACTAGGTCTAGTTGGGATGTTATTTTTCTCCACAGCAGCTTGTATGGTGCTGTGTTTTAGATTTGTGACCAAACCAGCATTTTGATTGTCCCATTGATCAGATTGTTCCACTGTACTCAGCGTTGGTGAGGCTGCATCCTGAGTACTGTGCCCAGTTTTGAGCAGCACAGTACAGTAAGGACATTGAGGTGCTGGAGAGGGTGCAGAGGAGGGAAACAAAGTTGGTGAAGTGTCTTGAGAATAAGTCTTAGGGGTAACAGCTGAGGGAACTGGGGTTCTTTAGCCTGAAGAAGAGGAGGATGAGTGGTGACCTTATCACTCTCTACAACTACCTAAAGGGAGGTTGTAGGGGGTGGGTGTTGGCCTCTTCTTACATGCTGCAGCTGACAGGACAAGAGGCAAAGGTGTTAAGATATGCCAGAGGAGGTTTAAGTTAGACATTAGGAGAAACTTCTACACTGCAAGCATGATGAAACACTGGAGCAGGCTTCCCAGGGAAGAGATTGAATCACCATCCCTAGATGTATTTAAAAGATGTCTAGATAGGGTGCTCAGAGATATGATGTAGAAGTGGCCTGGTAGAGTTAGATAGTAGTTGGACTTGATCTTAAAGGTCCTTTGTAACTAGAGTGATTCTGTGATTCAATGTTTTAGGTATTGTTGAGCAGTGCTTACACAATGTCAAAGCCTTCTCTGTTTCCCATGTTACCCCTTCAGCAAGTAGCCTGGAGGTGCACAAGCGGTTGGCAAGGGACACAGGCAAGACTGCTAACCCAAACTGACCAAAGGGGTATTCCATATGATATCATGTTCAGCCATAAACTTGCGGGGGAATTTTTTCTAAAGTAGCCCTTGTTTGGAGCCTGGCTGGGCGGTGGTCTGCTGCTGAGAGGTGTCTCCTCCTTAAATCTGTACCTGCAATTGTTTTTCCTTGCAATGGTGCTGACTTAATGCAATCAACTCTCACATTCTCTAGACCAGTGCTCACCTTTTCTCTTCAGGAAGAGAGGAGCAGTCTCACCTTGTGGAACATACTGGATATATATACATATTTATGTAATAAAGTATATACCAATATATAAAGGTAAAAATGGAGTAGCAGAGATGATGCAGAAAAAACTCAAGTTATTTAAGAAATATTGCCTATTCCTTTATCCCTAATACACTGGATTAAAATCAGTGATGTATGATTTCATTCATGTCAATATTTAATTTAATTATAAAAGAAACTGTACTTCATTTCATTATAATTGGTATCTTGTGAGGAGAATAGTAGAAAAAATGAAACTTAAGAAAGCTATGAACAGTGTAAGAAACAAAGATTAACTGGCTTAGAAATAAAGGATGAGGAAAAAGAAACACAAAAGAAATATGTAATAGACTGATTTTTAAAGTTTTTGGTAAGGCATCATTAGCAGTGCTTTCCTTCAAAAAAGTATGCAAATGATTACTGCATTCTAAACCTCCTTTCTATAATGCGGTATCATTAAATAGATAAAATGCTGTTCATAGGCTTTATTTACATATTAATATATGTAAATTATGAATAAACTCATATCTCAGCAAATGAAAGAAGATTGTGTTTACAGTTCACTGTGTGCCATGCTAGTGCAACTTAACAATGGAGTTCATTAAGCTTAGGTCAACTCCTATGGTCATCTGGATTACGCTACTGAAGTTTCTGAGATTAATTAACCTGAGAAGCCTAATTACTGTCAACTGAGGATCTTGAAGTCAAGAGGAAGAAGAAAAAAGGTTGAATTAGAAAATGTCTGAGGTTTCATAAGTATTCTGAATATCTTCCGCACTTGTCTTTTCATATTTAATCCAGTGTAAACCCTTTCTGTGCTGCGGCTTTTAAATATATAATTGTACAATAGTGAGAAATATAGCTTACTCTTATGCAAAATTTCTTTTTGCTGCTAAAACATTCTATGTGTCATGTCATAGTTCATGAATGTACTTAGTGGATCACTGGCCCTTTTAGAAGGTCCATAAAAAGACCTGAAAAAAAAATAAAATGACTGATGAGATGCTTCACAGTAAATCCCATGGCAATTCACAAGTTATACTTTCCCCTGAAAAGAAAAAAAAAGCCTCTAGTGTTAGCTCATTTACCCATTAGAGAAATGTGGGCTCCAGTAATTTCTCCAATGAAAATTTAAGAACTGTTTTCGATAAAGTCAAGTGACTCAATGAAAACATTAGGACAGCAGAGTACCGTATAGTTTTCTAGTGGAAAGCATGATTGTGGAAGATGGATCTTGCACAGTTGAGTGTTTTCAGGCAAAAATTCAGTACACTGAGAAGATATAGAAATCACTGTGTTACTGGGGTGCTGTGGCCATTTCTTTCCCTGTTCTGCCATTTTAAGGAAAAAGGCTGGCTATTGCACCTCTTTTGAGGAAACGTTTTGATAGTTCATCTTCACTGGGAAAGGCACCAGTCTCTGGGGTTAATGTTACAGCCACAGGCAAAGGAGTGGGCCATTAACTATACACGGGCTTGAGGTAAAGCTAGCTGTGGAAAATTACTGGACATGATGCAAGAAATAGCTGACACAAGTTATAGATAACTCAGGAAAGTTGGCTGGGTCTCAAAGGCAGTGAAGGAGTTATGTGAGAAACAGTTAAACTGCACTGATGGAGGAGAATATTTGGAACCTTTTGGGGGAGCACAGCCTTGTAAGGCCAACGCCACCTATGTAGTCATATCAGTAATACCACATGTGGCTGATATACATCATAATGCCACATTGTGGGTATAGATGTCATAAATCTGTGACCAATAGGGGAAAAGTAATTAGGGATAGGTGGTTTCCCTGGGAGAGGGCTGGGGCTGAAAAAGGAAGGTACAAGGATGTGAAGCAGGACAGCCAGATAATGCAAATCTTGTGGCCAAGGTTTTCATGGGGTACTAGTCAAGCAACCTTGTGCTAATTTATTGCAGCTGGATCAGGTCAACAAACCATAAGACCTGAGTTTGTTTTTTTGGTCAGGAGAACTGGGGTGCAAGTGGTGGAGACTGCTGCCCCTTACTAGCAAGTTTACACCCAGACAGGAGCAAGCATCTTGGCATCACTGCGCTGATGCCTGTTCTACCTATCGCTTCATAACTTTTAAGCATATTTCTGTGGGATAAAAGTTAGATGGTATCCTCTCCTCAGTATACCCTGCTGCATCATTTAGGCAGCTCCCAGCTAAGTATAAATGCAGCAAATATTTCCTTCTTCTCCAGCTCTCACTTTTGGGTAAGCCATGACTTTATTCCTTGCATTATACCAAACATCCAGCCATCTGATCTGCACTTATGGATCTTACTAGGACTTCAAGCAAATATAAAGTGCTTGCAAGCACTTTCATGGAGCCCGTGGTTGCTGGAAGGTGTTGAGTCCTTCCTCATGCCTCTAGTAAAAAAGCTAGGTGTACTCACTGCCTTCTGGTATACATTGCTTCTGCTCTGTGTACCATCTCCATTCCACTTTTCCACATGTGAACCTTCACTGCTGTGTTTCACCCTACCAGTTAGTTCACTTTTTACTTCTGTCCACCCCACAGAACCTGCCAGTACAGGAGCCCTCCTGTTCTCTCCACAGACTGCAACCTATCATTGTTCACAACAGACTTTACTGCAGCCTCTGTTACTCGCCCTCGTTAAATCTTAGGGGCTGCCAACAGTTCAATCTAAACCGCACACAATTTAGCAGGGGCTTCCTGGGTCATGTTGTATGTCTCAAAACCACAATATTTTCCTCAATCCCACTTATGGTAGATTTTTCCCTTATCAAACTATCCTCTCTCAGCACTAATGATGTGTGGCATAGGGACTATATTACTATATGTAAATAATAATAAGTAATGATAGCTTCATAGATCAAATTACATTTCTAGCTTGAGTTTGACTTCTGGAAAATTATGAGGAAATAAGCAAGTGTTACTCAGGATAGTCCCCAAAGTTACTACAACTATCTCCTGTAGAACAGCATAAAATACTGTGAAAAGGTTCTGTAAGGAGCATGGATGTAGGACAATGCAGTTAGTTTTTCCCACATCCAATCCTAAATTATTTTTTTTTAGCTAGGTGTCAGTTTTGTCAAGAATTATGTGCATGAAGATCTTCAGGTAAGAGGATTCTTACCAGAGGCATTAAACTTAGCCCACTGTCTTTTTTTATGAAAATGAAAACAAAATAAATCCTCAAATAAATAAATTAGAAAATCTGTGCTCTTCTTGGTTTTGAAGGACTTAATCAAGGAGAAAACAAAAATATAATTCTACATGCCAGCCAATTATCCAGGTGTCAATATACATATAGGTTGACTGCCTGACCAAAATGAAACTAAACATGAGCACATGCTTTGCTGTTCCCATTACATATTTTACTTCCACTACTACGCACACTCCAGTGCTATACCAAATCAAAACCAGAGGCTACGCACATTATAAAACTTCAACAAAAAATCTTTGACTGAGAGTATATAATTTTATGTGTTCCTTAAAGCAAACTGGGTTTGTATGATGACTGTTGTTCATTGGGGCTATTTGATAAGGTAATGAATCTACTGAAATCTGACTATTATACAGTGATTTTCTTAATATATATTCTTCCATGGGATTCAGTTTGATTTGGTCAAAGTTTAAAAGGGTGGGCATAATGTGTTTGTGTACTGATTGGAGAGTGTTTTTATTCTTCTATTATGGATATAGTAAATTTCGTTGGTAGCTCTAGTTCTTTTTTGTTCCTGATAATTTAAACAACCTTTGAATGTATTTTTTTTTAGACAAATGAAGTAAAGACATTGGCTTGGAATATTTTTTATTTATTTTAATACATTTGCAATATATATTTCTTTGGTGCACTTACAAAGAATGTCTCTGTCCAAGTAAGAGCTCTATCTGCTGAAATGCCCTTCTAAGATCTTTAATAAATTTCACTGAACAAATAATGAAAAAGAGAAATAACAAGGCAGAAGGAAAATATGTGCTGTATATTAGTTCCTTTTCCTTATGCAGAAGGGAAACTGTTGTAATAAAAGTTCATTATACAAAATCAGCTGTTATTACCAGATTACCCACTCATAATATAACTTTTGTTTTAGTAACACATTGTTGTAGTCACCAGATGACAGGTAACCCCCCAAAAGAAGGTAAAATTAGAAACTGTAGGATAGTCTGCTTCCCTGAAATGTACAATACAAAGCACAACTTTCTTGAAAGACTTTGGTTGAGTGTTTTTTCTACTGCAAAATGCAGAAGTGAGGTTAGCGAGTTAAGGGCACTGCATCAAAAGCTGATTAATAGCCTCTGAGTGAGTGAATATGTGCCTGCCATCCTACAGCAAAGGCCATATGTTACACTATCACTTTTATTCCAAACTGCATCTTAGCCCAGTGACAAGAATAATTTCTGACAAGCAAGGAATTCATCTAATACAAGAGATACCATAATTTGCAACAGCAGAATTGCTGAATGACCTGTGGACTAAAGCCTACTCTTAGGCAACATACTAAGGCTTCGTCTAATAGTGCCAGTGTTTGTCATCTCTGAAAGGAGCTGAAGAAAATGTCATTCAATGTCAGTACTTCATACTGCTGATTGCAAGATGTAAATTAATGTAGCTTCTTCTAAATCAAATAAGCTCATGGTACATATGTAGGAGATGCAATAAATGATGAAAATTGCTTTCACTACAGATACATAATGTGTTGGAGAAAGTGTTAGAAACAGTATTACTTTTAGAACTAAACTGCAAATTCTAAGATGCCAATATGTTGTTTGAAGCAAGTAAGTTCTGTTTATCCTATTATGCATAAAGACTGTATGCTTCACTGTAAATCATATCAGTTAAAATAATAAATTTTATTGCTGAATGCACAGTTCTTGAGATGTTACTTTGTTACCATATTACTTTTTTTCCCAAGTGACATAATATTAAATTTAATAGATCAAATGGAATTAATAATTTTAAGTTTTAAAAACATTATTAACTGAAAACTGACTATAGAAGCTCCAATTCTGCTTATTGCAGTGAATGTAGTCAAGATATTAACTGAAACAATATCTGAAATTGAAAGACACAGGGAAAATATTATTTTGTGAACTGGTGTTTGTCTAAATTTGGAATCTAATTAGTGAATTTTAAGGCATTTGCATTAAGTTAACTCAGTGATTTGGTTCTGGTCATCTTGTAGCATCTATTTGTCTTGTATGTTTCACAGGATTTTTGCTATTAAGAAGGTCAAAAAAATCTTACAAGGGCTTCAGTATTTCTCTTTCAGGCTTTTCTGGAAACAAAAAATATGTAGAACTAACCAGACTTTCTACATCCTGCTAACCTGTATTATATGTAACTCAGCATATATTTCACATAGAGTAGCTGATCTGAAATGAGTGAGAATGCTATGACTAGAACAGGATTTTTTGATTAGAATAAGGACCGTTTATTAAAAACATCTTTTTGTAATATTTTCAGCTGTTAGATGTCTTTGTAAATATGGATAGAAATCCCAGCGTCTCTGAAAAGACACAGGCTGACTCTCTCCTTACAAACCTTTGAAGAGAGTACACATGCCCAAGGCCCCTTCTTCCCTTTACCTCCTCTTTATCACTTCGCATCATTTGTGTGGTAAAAAGTAAAGACAGTCTTTACATCTAGAGCAGAAAAGACTCAGATCCAGGAATCATTTGTTGCTGTTTTTATTGCTGAGAACTGAAGGGAGAGTGATGGCAGAAAGAAAAGGAAAGCAGTCTACTGGAATCTGCTGTCAGGAGTTAAATGCCTAGGTTCCAGGTAATTCACTGCTAATGCTCCACCAAAGGGAATCATAACCTTCAGGCTGATAGGAAACTCTGTAAGTTAGCTTAGCACTCATTAAAAAGAAAAGAATCAGGCAGATTTAAGAGACTGACTGGAGAGAAGAAGGCATCTGCTTATGGCCAGTCAGGAGCTTCCATCTGTGTACCATCCTGGTTTTCTGAGTCTGTACTTGTCTCTACCATGTGTAAAGCCAGCGAACATATTCTATTCCCTGGAGAGCAAAAATGGTTGTGATATATGAGATCTACCTTCAAAGCCAAGCTCTGCTTGATTTGGAGAAGGGTCTTTCACTGTTTCTTTGTTAATTGCTATACAGGAGCCACTCTGACAGACTTCTATACCATTGCATATGGCTTGTTATTCAGTGATTTCTGCAAATACCAACTAGCAAAAGTTTCAGTGCTGCATGAGACAAAGATGCCTAAGGTGGCAGCTTGGGCTGATCTTCACTACAGATGTGGTGGATGAATTCCCCCAGGCATGTTTGAAGAGCTGGACTTCATATGTACTCCAATTCCCATCTGTAAAACAGAAAGTAACACTTCTCTGCTTATTTCACAAGACCATTCTTAGGATAAATTAAGCATTGTAATTCATGTTGCAATCAAAAGTAAAGTGTTTCAGTGCCAATCAATAAAGGCTGAATAAATCAGAATCTATAGCCCCTGAATTCATCGACAATGCAGTGCTTAGGGAATGTTAAATGCTTAGAGAGTGCAGGACTAATACTCCAAGCAAGCTGTCAATTGTAATAACTCTCAGAAAAATGTTGTAGGCAGAAGAAGTCTTGAATTTTGCCTGTCCCTGGACTCCTTTGCACCCCTTCTGCACTGTACACACAGGACTGAGAAAACAGCTTCTACATCGAGCACTTGCCTTAAAGCCTGGAGACATGATACTTCTAAATCAACTATCTTACCTGCAAGGAAGCCAAATCTCAAGAAATCAGTGATATGACTGTTCCAGCTAGGGTGTCCAGCCTAACCAGTGGAAAATTTCTATGTTTAAACAACATTGCTGCAAGGAAAAATACATAGAAAGCTTTTGGAAATGGAACCATTCCCCAGAGTCTTTGTCCTAAGAAGGGGGGGAATCATGCTCACCTTTTTTTCTGCAAGATGGCTAATGATCCCTTCATATATGTTGTTATTAATACTCCTTCAGAAAACATATTGGCTTGTGGGTCACACTTGCAATTTATTTCTTTATTAATTTAAATTAAATTGACAATAATGCTAGCATATTTCTAGTCTCTAGAAGACATCTTTCCC
>NW_008581976.1:32285-50091 GCF_000691845.1 Merops nubicus
TACCCTATTTAAATACCTGTCATTGGACTTCATGAGTGTAGAATGTATATTAAACAAACAAACAAACAAACAAAACCACACACCAAAAAACCAAACCAAACCAAACCAAACCAAAACCAAAACCAAAACCAAAACCAACCTATATTGGTAAATGATGGAGGAAAAAAAGCTTTTATATTTAAATTTCTATCATAGATATGCCCAATGAAGCAGCATGAAGGATCTTATTTCTCTACCAAAAGAAAGGATTTCCTAAGAGATTTCTATAATTTCATTTTAGCTTATTCCACCTATAAAACACAGTGAATACTGAACCAAGTGATACATTAAAATGGGAAAAATGGCAGGCTTGGTCAGTTTCAAAGGAATCAGCACTGCTGGTGTTCCAACCTGGAGAAATAAGTGTCAGCAATGACACTGAGTAGGATAGGAGAAGTATATATTTTATATGTACCTAATATTTATGTACTTTACAACTTCTTTTCAGATTATCTGTGTTTTTCTTGAATAACAAGATTTTCTTTATGTATTTTGTCTTCAAAAAACAGCCTGTAGTTAGTTTTCACTTCATCTGTAATTCTGAGTTTCACTGCCATCAGCTAAAGTAATAAACATTGCTGCCTGAAAGTGTATTTTAAAAAGAATCTTCTCAAAATTCATACCTTTAATTTGCCAAAGCATTGTTCAGGATTTAAATAAATCTTCTCCTGATTTAAGTGGTAGTTGTATGGATGAATTCACAAACAATTCTTTGAAAATACAGAAACCAGAAGCTTTGCAGAGGAAAGCAAAAAAGAGAGGAAAAAAATATGTAAAGCAGATATGTTTCTTGAAACAGGAAACTTACTTGCTCCCTAAGGCATGGCAACCATCATTTCAAAGCTCATTTGTTCAGTCTTTTCCAAAATACAGAATAGACAAAGTGTTTATATTTAAGGCAGTTCATCTAAGTCTCTTCTGATGAATGAAACATTTGCAGGAAAAGAATATCTTTCAGTCAGCTGGAAAAAATTTAGTAGAGCTAGAATTTCTGCATGATTTTTTTTTTTTCCGTTAAAATTTGGAGAAAATGTTGAACTATTAATAAAGGTGATGAAACAAAAAAAAATGGAAAAATCTTGTTATATGACTACAATGACGCATTATACTTTTTAAGCAGAATTCTTTAGATCATATGAAATATAATAGGTCTTGACAGCAGAGAGTGGAGGCAATTGGTATCTGCATGGTCCGACTTCTGTGTAGGTGATATCTGTAAAGAAATTTCTTTAACTGGGGAGAAAAAGAAAACAAACAAACAGCTGAGCAATATACTTTGGAAAATGCTTATTTCCATTCAGCTAAATGAATTAGGAATATGCCTGTGTTATATTGTGATAAAATGAAGAAGGATGTGTTCAAATAGTTATCTTCCATTGTATTTGATTTGGTTAAGTCAAATCTTAGTGGGAGATTTACACAACCTGTGTTAAGGTGTATTTTCCTAATAAAAGAATTTTCCTTTTCAATTAAGTTATGATGGATGAAGTAGCATTCCTTAAGTTATGACAACATTAAAGGAAATTACTCTCCATCCCCTTAAAAGAAACTAGGAGGATTGAAATGCTGGGGTTTGAACCCTGAGCCCCTGAATTAAGGTTGACATATGGGTGATTCCCACAGCCCTTCATACAGAGGTGGTGAGTTTGCCTTATAGCTTCCCCCCAGGGTGCGGCCGGCCCTGCAGGGAGAGCCATAAGGGAAATGAGCCCCAGGGGTCCCGCATTGAGTTGACAAAGGTCAGGTGTCCCTGCTTTGGAATAAAAGCCAGGACCACTTGCAGGGATTCAGGAGTGTCTGCTCTGTGGAGTGCACTCCACGGAGCTTCCTTATTCAGGGCAGACCTCCTGACTCTCCCTGGAGCTGGGCCTGGGTCCATTTAGACCTTTGCAAATGCGGGTCAATCGGGTGAGAGTTGCCATGTGGGCACCCTTTTCTTACGTGTTTAACTGGCTGGTCTGGCTGTTTCCCATGCCAACTGTGGGCAACCTCAGTTCACTGTTTGTACCACCTGTTGTGGGCCGGGTCATGTCGTTTGTGGGATCGTTGGGGGTGGCGTCGATCATGTACGAGCTTGTTGACTTGTTTGTACCCCTGGTGGTCGTTCATACAGTAACATTTCTGTCTACAATACAGTCTGCATATTGGTTCATCTCCCTGCTGGTGTTATCATTTTTGTTGGGCCTGGTCGTTGGCAAAACAGAGGATGTGCACATTGTTACAATCAGCTGACAGCTAGAAAACTCTAGTTGGAGACCAGAAATCTATCTGGAAACTTCTTGAACTGCTCTGAATGTCCTATAATGCTCCAGGAACAAGCAGGAGTGGCTGCATAGAAGTTTTGATCAAATTAAATAAAGCCACTTCAATAAATAATTGAAATGCATGAATGAAAGATGTATTCAACTTTGGACATGCTGGCATTTTTCAAGAAAATGGTCAACATAAAGTATTGTAAGCACAAACAACAGCCCATGACTGGAACTGTGGAAATAATCACACACAAATTGTACATCTTAATTATTCTGCTGAGGTGTTCTATTTTAATTATTTCTTACTAAAAGTATACAGCCAGCTTATGGTTTTGATGCAAAAGAAGAAATTTAATAAAACTGAACACAAGTCTGTTATTACTACCAGAATCAAAATAACATATCAGGTGCATCAAAGCAGCAATGATCTATATTTCCTTTGACCTTAAACAATGTAACCAAATAGGAAAACTTACCATTCTTATTTGTACAAGTGCAAATGATGAGCTAGAGAATCATGGCCCTAGAAACTGATCAAAGTCATTGTCATAAATGGAAAGATCTTACTGATTTCTATGAACTTTGCATCAGCATTACAAATCTGCTTCTTCTCACCTTGTATAAGGTGATTCCTCATCACTGAGGACAACATAGTGCAATTATGCTTAGAGTATTCAAAGGTCTAAAACATTGTGTAAGCATATAAAAGTTAGTTTGTACTTTTGCTAGCTGTCTAAAGAGATAAAAAGGGTCTTCAGTGGCAAACATAGTCAAAGCAAATGAAATTTAAGCTATGTTGCTGACTTATCCGTGGGTTTAGCTTTGTTACGAAAAAGGCTATAATTGTTTCACTAATGTATCTCTTTTTTACTTGCTTTTCCTGGCCATGCCATTAATCAAGGCTGTTCAAATTCTTATTTGAACAGCACTGGTTTCAGCTCTGTAAATTTATAGATCTGTTAGTTGGAAAGATTCCACATTGAGAAGATCTATTGAGAAATTCAAAGGTTATTTGAATAGAATATAAATGAATATTCTGTTGCACAGGCACAGGTATACTTGTAGTGCTGTATATTAATCAGAATTACATTACAAGTTAAGGTCAGATCTAGACAGAGTAGTTCAGAAGGTATTTAGTGCATTGTTTTGAATCACACACAGCGTGATATGAGGTAATTAACATTAATTGTTAGTTTATCACTCTCCAGAGTCAAGTAAACACCTACATTTTCAGTGTTCATGTTAGTTTTATAGTTAAGATCAGTTTTATGGTATTGCATTGAAAGCAGCTATTGTGGTTTGCAAAACAAATAGCTTTAGCATCCAGTATTCAAATGCTATAGCAGGAAAATTATATTCCCAGCTGTCACAATATTTTCATGTTTTACAAGTCAGAAAAATTGTCTGTGACCTTTTCTGGATAATGATGTCCCAGCATTTTAAATCCTTCACAGTTAGTAAAGGAAAGGGGTTTTGTGGTGTCTACAGAGAAATCCAGCTATGTCATGATCTTAACTTTCTGATTTTTTTTCTTTCCTTATGTACTGCACTCTTAGAAAAATGGGATATGTTTTGCATGACATACGATTTCTGGTCAGAATAGTTCTAATCAATAATAATATATTTACTCAAGGTCAGCTATAAGAAAAATATTTTCTTATCCACATTGCTGTTTTAACCGTATTCAGCTATAGACTTTTGAATCATAAGGAGAGAAGATCTATTTTCATCTTAACTCTTGTAGAGACCATGTATACAGAAATCTGAAATAAACCTGATCTTTTATTGTCTTGCTATATTGGAATAAAACATGGGGAAACTCATTTTTTTTTTTTTTCTATATTAGAGTGCTGTTGAGCTTTTCTAGAAGAAAGATTATCTTACAATGTATGTAAATTGTATGAATGTTACTCCTGATTGTGCCAGTCACCTTTGGCGTGGAGTAAGTGCACAGAGCAAAGAGGAGGTGATCAGAGTGGAAGCTATTTCTACCTGGCAAAAGTTTTCATGATACAGAAACTTTTTCTCATGTAAAGTCTATACGAGAAGCCAGTTAAGAATTTAAAAAAAATAATCAAACCCAGATAAACAGTCATTGAAGTCCTTCTTCAGATATTGTTTAGAAGTTTTGTTTCTGTTTTAGTTATTTATATTTGATTGTTAAAATATAATCAGCTTGAATCTTCAAATACAAAGTTGTCTTTAGAGTAAAACTGTGTGTTTTGTTTTGAAGTGAAAAAAAAAATAGTAGTTGTTTACATGAAAAATGCCAGCCTGCTATTCTGACAAGCTTTGAATTATCATTGATTCAGACAGAGTTCTTTGGAGGATGCTTAGTCACTGATAAAATCCTTCACATAAATCAACAAAATTCTTTCATTTTTTTTTGAGAAGTGAGAATTATGTTTAAATTAATTCTGGTACCTGTTTGAGAAGAATAATTTTTTTTTCCTAAAGTAATGAGTGTGGAAATGGTGAATGCTAGACTGACACCTCTTTGCTAGAGCAGGGCATAACAATATATCATCTGTATCTAACTTGCCATGGTATTGTAATGATTCATTATCACATATAGCACATTTTACATTTTAGATGAGATCTTTGAAGAATGTGCAAAACTGTAATTGACCAAGTCTCCTTTGTGTTACAGTTAGTCTGGTTAGGCTTTACATGGGTCAATCAATTACTCTGGATCCTAAATGAACAAATTTAACACTACTTCCTGCAAAATAGAATTTAAAGCTTTCTCCTGCTTGCGTGTAATTTTGTAATATTAACAAAAGGAGTGAGGAAAGTAATTTAAGTAAATTGTTTTTTATTGAGAAGTAATGTCCAGAGGCACCAGTGACCACACACATTAATCTTCTGACAAGAAGTAACTCTCAACATCTATTACAATGTACTTAGGTCCTCAACAACCATAACTCAATTAAAGAAAAGAAACCAAACCAACAAACCCAAAACCAAACAACCTTGGTAATACAGAAAATTGTCTGCTGGGGCAGAATGCCATATCATTCTCTTCATGCTTTAGCCAAAGGTCAGAAAGAGCATCCAACACATAAACACTGTAAAATATTTTTCAGGACAGTTTTATGTATCTTAGAGATGCAACAACAAAGATAAAACATAAACTACTTCGTTTAAAATTGAAGTCCATAGAGAAAATGTTTAATGTTAATTTTTTGTATATTAGCTGAATTTTACCCTGAAATAGAAAGCCATTGAGTGTGTTTTGATGGTAAGAACAGACTTATTTCCTTTCACATAAAACTCCCCAAATTTCTACTTTATTTCTGAATGAATGTAAAAATGAAATATGTTACTAAATAGGTATACCTGTAAGGTAAGTTTCAATTCGGCTCATTCACATCCATACTTTTCCTTTTCAGGATCATAAAATACCATTATTCTGTTAAACTCTCACAACTAATTAGAACTATAGTGATTTTTTTTATACTTTTATGTATATTATTATTATATTTTAACTTTCTAAAATATTAAGAATGAAACATAAGTATATATTTATTTGTTTATAAAATTAAGAAATTTAGAAATTAAGGTAGAAAACTATAGATCCCATTCCAAACTGGAAGCAGTAAAAGTCAAATAAGAGAGGAAATGAAAGAACCACAGATGAGAGCCATGTTCATATTAGACTGTTTACCTCTACAAATCATTGATAAAGCTTGTATCTTTAATGCTACAAGTACAGAAGTGTCAAAACAGTGAGTAGATAGTAAATTTTAAATGCTACAACATCCAAACACAAGACTAAATTCTCAAAGTGACACTTGGTCTTCATTGAGGCAGCAATATCCAAGAATGCAATTCACATGACTTTTATGTATTCTTCTAAGAACTTCTAAGTAACTTGAAACTTCATTTTAAATCCATGAGTCTTTCAGATCCCAAAGATCTGTTTCAGCTCAATAACTATTTTGGCTTTAATATATGTTACAAGTTGCATTAAAATAAGCGCTTTTCATATAAACTCTCTAGAGTTTGGTTTGCTAAGGGTGAACACAGCACACTGAGTAACAGAACTGAATTTGACAGAAAACAGAGACCAAGATATCACTGTTTCAGAAAAAGAGCTGCAGGAGAGCACTGCATCTCCTTTCAGTGGAATCTTTCAGACAGTAGAGCAACCTTGCAGGGTACTAAAGAATGAGATTATGTCCAGCTCTGTCATGAGTTCCACAGTTCTACATGTCAGGGAAAGAGCTAGATATGAGATTGTTTGTATATATCATGTTTTATTATGCTTACACAGTAAGTAAATATAATAAAATAAAGGTGGGTAGTATGGACTATAAATCTGTAACATCTTATAGCTGATAAGCTATGCTGAGCAATTAGGATAATTCTACAAATGCATATTACGATCTATCATTTTTACCAACTTGGGCTGCTTCATCTTAAAACACATGCAAATGGTTTATTTGATCTAAATATAGGACTTGGTTCTGTTACACTCATCTTACTGGATCCAAAGTCATCAGTAGGACTTCTTGGATGGGTAAAATTAAGAGGTATGGGGGCATATATTACAAGTCTTTTTTTTTTTTTAATTAGTGTGCACATCTCTAAATTAGCCTCACCTTAGCACCTCTTCTGAAAATTTGGATGTGGCTAATATGAAGTATTTATTTAGATTCCTGATGTCAAAGGGATCAAAGGCCATACCGCTTCTTACAAAGTTCTTTTCTGGCTTATAGCACAAGACCTATGTGAGACCTGTGTTTTAACAGAGCAGCTCCTTGTTCCTGCCTGTCATTGTTAATGATGTGTAATATATGGAAATAGTAGATTGTAATTCCTAATCAGCAAAGCTGCAGCTAATAATACTGGACTATATCATATAGAACTGATGTCAAATTTATGAAAAATTGAATTGAGAAGTAAATTTCCTCCTATCAACAGCTGTAAGACCTTGATTTAGAAAAGCATTCAATCTGTTCAGTAACACATTTAAAAGACTGGTTTACATCTTATTCTATTTATTAATTATTTACTAATAAAGGCAGGTCTAATACTTTTTGAGCAACACAACATGCAATAAGTGAATGCTTTTCATTATATTTTAATATTTTTTCCATGTACGTTTTATATAGTTTAATTCTCAATATATGAACTAAGATCCAACCTGAAGTAGTTGCTCATATGGAGTAAATGGAAAAGAAAATTCTCAGTGGTTTTTGTATTTGTGGTTTGTATTTTTATTATGATCTATTCTAATCATGCCAGTGACAAAAACAAACCAAAAAACAAACAAAAAAAACCCACCCAATTTCTGCATTCTCACTGATTTTATTGCTTAAGCTACATGAAATCATAAACACAAGCTTATGAACTTAACTATGCAGGGCCACCTGCTCTTCTGTATTATCGGATTGCCTGGGTTATCTGAGGGTCACATTTTTATGACAAAATCAAAGTGTTTAGGGGATGATATTTTGACATGGAAGGCTTGATTCAACTGCTCTTACTTCTTCAGAGTAAAAAGTTTCTTACTGAAGTAGGTTACTCTCCAAATTTCTAGTCTTCATTTCCTAACTATTTCTTCACCAACTTTAGAATAAAAATCTGAGTATCATCCGAAGGGCAGGATGTAAGGCAAACCATATTCCTCTCTGCAGTGTATGTTGGATAGGTGAAGACAATACCTTAAATATATCTTTCATTCTGAATTTGACCACAGTATAGAAATGTCCAGGAGTATAAGGAATTCAGTAAACAGACTATTCTGTTGAGTTTACTAAATGCTTTTTATTTGCAAATTTCCATATATGCTTCTCTGCAATTTGAAGTTTTTGTACAAATCTGCATGGAAAATGGCTGAAGTAAAACTCACCTATAGCTTATCATAAACCCTTAAGTTAGATGATATCTATCACATTATTAAATATTCAGTACTGACTTATGTACCCAAACTGTGCAAAATATGATAAACATTTTAAAAATTAATCATGATAATCATTATCATTTTGGGCTGCATTAAGGAGAAGACTAATGTTCTCAGTGATGACAGTGGTGTAGACAAAATATAGCACTGATGGAGCAGAGCAGATTGCTCAAGCAGCTTGAATGATTGAACATATCAGATATCACTAATCTGGAATAATCTACAGAATCAACACCAGCTGAAAGGAATTTCAATATTCATCTGGCTTCTGAAGAGTTCAGCTGCTTTATGACTCAGAAGCTTTTGAAAGTTTATACAGAGAGGGTGATATTCATAATGAGGGATATACGTGTGTTAAGATGATAAATATTTGATGTGTTTTTGTTGTTCCTGTTTGCTTGCTTGCTTTTGGGCAACATCAATTTATTTTAGAACAAAGCATTAAGAGCTAGGGAAATTCTCAGGAAGTCAAAGTTGGATACCTTTTGAATATACCTTTGGCACAATACATGGATAAACTGGAGAGAGTTCTATGGTTTGTAATATTTCATCTAGCAAAATAATGTAATATCCTATCTGGTCCTAAAATTTCTGAGCATTGTTGCATTTCTGCTTATTTATTTGTAGTGTTTACTTAAATCTTTGTTTTCTTCATACAGTTCTATTTCTGAATTTTTGTTTGCACAGTATCCAAGAGCCATGAAGAAAAGTGGCCATAACTTACTAGCAAGTCCCCTGAGCCCATGCATGGATTTTTGGTGTGTGGTTTTCAATGGGACTAATGGAAGTCTAATTAACAGGAATATAACCTAAACCTTTTGCATTAGTGAATCATTCTTCTTTGTTGCTAACATCATATTCAAAATCTATACCAATACTGAAGATGTAGATAGTGAGTTAGCATATTATTCTTGGCCTGTACCAAAATCAATAGGAACTTGCTAACTGGAATGCAAAGCATCAAGGCTGCAAAGAATATCTTAAAAAATATTAAAGGTTTAAAAAAATCCTTTAACCTTTATTACAGAAGATCTATTTTAAAATATGTACTAAAAGAAAAGAAGCATGCTACCTTTTATAGACTGATAATCTTCTGTAGGTGTTCAGATGAACAGAAAATTGAACCAATGAGAAGCAGTTTATAAGGGAGGGGTAAGAGGGCAAGATTTCATAGCACTAATTAACCGTGATATAAATCAAAGCATAAAGAAACATCAGGTACAGGAATGTGTCTAAAACGCTGTCACCTTTAGTAGGAGGTTACATTTTCTGAGAGACAACTACAAGTAGAAAACTTATCCTGAAGGTAAAGCTGTAAAGCCTACAACAATGGTACTCTATTTTACACAATGGCCTGGTGGCTGGAACACTCACCTAGAAATAGAAAACCCAGGTTCAGGTCCCTTCCTAGAGGAAGGGAGTTCAAAACAAGCCCTGCTTTCTTGATAAAACCCTGACTAATAAAGTTATTGGAAAATAAGGACTTCCAGGGTTAAGCAATATGAGCAAAGGGATTTGGAATCTCAGTTTTGGATTTATGCATATGTTTTCTTATTATTCACTACCAATGTAGGTAATGATTTTTTTTCACTGACTCAATTCTTCGGGGCCTAATTTCATACACAATACATTCCAGAACTGCTGGTTAACATGTTTTGTTCTGAGACAATACTAACTCCCTGTTTTATACCTGGGCATGTTTTATTTTCCCTGAAGCTGAAGAAGAGTAGGATTATTCCAGTATGAGATCATAATGCTTGGAAATATCTCAGGTTCTGAACTCTGATTTATATTAGGTTTTATCTGTTGCCCACCTTCAGAAGGATATTTCTACGGCTTTACTGGTTTTTAATATCTGTCAAATAGCAAATGACAGATGTGTCTTCCGTGCACTAAGCCATCAGTCAAGAAGTGTAGTGTTGTTGAAGCTGTAATAGACTAGGGATATAAGTGAGGTAAGTTTCCAAGGAGAGATAATATCTTTAATAGAATGATGGGAAAATAGATTTTTTTGAGGAAAAAAGCCATATAGTGCTTTGGTCTCAGCGTGACTAACTGCCTGTTTCTGCTTCTTTTTCACAAGGCCAAGGATTTTATCACCTCTTCTACTTGCTACTATTCTCCTCCAGTAACTATCCTGCTTTCTAAAACTGCCTGGTTACTTAATCAAATGCAATTGAAAGTGTTTGTTCCAAAGTACTCTGGTTGGAATTGTTTGATTCTATTTTAGACCTCTGCTAAGAGCTAGTTTCTTTTTTTCCAACTGTATCAGCTCGTCCAACAAATTATACTACTTCTCCCTAAAAAATCAAAAGTGTGACTGCTTATTAAGCAAACAGATTTGTAAGCAATTTCCAGCCTCTTTGTGTGGAGGAATTAATATCTCACTTGTACTTTTTACTGTACTGAGGCTAAGTACTTCTGTACTCAATAGGGTGACCTTTATGCGAAAGAATTAGTCAAACTACAGATTCTATTTGTTTTTATTTTCTCAATGTAAGCCTTTTATGCTATAGAAACTTCACCCACCTTAGAATATATTTAGATAGTTCATTACATAACTAACAAGAATGGGATAGCAGTGTACACAAGGCATTGCTGTTTAGTATGCAAAATCATTATCCCAGCCTTCAATAACCTTGTTAATATGTAACCTATCTAAAATTATGCAGATAGGTACTACACTTTGAGACATTTCTGTTCACTCTTTTGTGATCTGTGATGGATTTTCATTATAAGAACTGTTTATAAAATTTAGCAAAAGACATATTAGTATGTTGGTATAATTGAGTTTATATGCTGTTAACACAAACAAAGATAGGTGAAAATCATTAAATGGCCTATGCACAAGATAGAAGGATCATGGCTGTCCTAAGAAAGCCATTCATTGCTCTAATCTATTTTTGAATTTAAACAAAAGAGTGTTTAATGGACACTGATACTGATGACTTTGAAATACCTTTTAACCCAAACAGCTATGTGGAAAGATACTTGTTTTGTGTTTGTAACATTAGTTACTAGACACGTCGTGTATCACTTAGATCACTCAGGAGAAAATATTCTCTTAGAATATTTTTTAGAATAGCTCACTAAGGGAATGTTGACTGGAGCTTAAGTCAGTGTTAGGAATGATATGTACTGGCAGAGAAGCCTACAAACAGCCTCAGGGGGCTTTGTATGAAATAATAATTTCAGATGCAACAAATATACATTCAGGTGTTCTGCTGAACTGAGTATAGGGTGTAAATGGAAAGACTGCGACCTGCCCCTATAGTGGCGTATGACTGAGATTAGAGAAGGAAGGATGCATGATAACCTTTGATTACTTCTTGTAGCTTAGTTGTGTCACAGTGCAACAGGGAGAATAGCTTCCACAGAGTTTCTAATTGCACTGCTAAAGTAGAGAGTGGCAAGGAGTCATCAGACCTTTCTGCTCCCAGCCTCTTACACTGATGCGATTGAAAAACACATGACTTTCAAAGGCAAAAAGGACTGAGGCATAGAACTGATTTGCAAAGCACATTCACTCAAGGAAGACTATGAGACTGCAAATGTTTAAAAAATTGTATTATGTTAGAAAGATATTTTAAAGGTAGATGTAGCATTAATAGCAGCTGTAGAAGCAGCGAAAACAGCAAGGCTATCAAAAAGGGCTTGGTCATATTCCTAACAACGTTATTTCAAGGAATCTGAAAGTTATTTTGGAAACACCATGCTTGTTCAGTAAAACAGTATTGCTTTGTCAGGCAGTAACCCAGCTCCCTGGTGAATAAACTTGAAGACAATTACCTTATTGTGAAAGGATTATTGCCTTATAGGAAAATACTGTGATGTTTCTCATATAACAAGCAGCAAATATTTGTGTTGCTAACTTTCCCTGCTGCTTGAAGAAGGACTGTAAAGATCTAGTTAGAAGTCAAAAAGTCTTTGTCATTATAAAAACTGAGTGGAGAAACACAGCATAATCTAGGGTAGGGTGACTAAGCATCTGTTCTGAGTTCTGCCTGTGTACAGGGTTTAAAAACACTGCAAGGAAAAGTAAAATGATACATTAGAGCTAAGTTTTGTATAAATGTACCTAAAGGTTCACACCACACACACACACAAAAAAAGCAGTGTGTGTGTTTAGAGACTGTTATTCGACATCTTCTGGATTGCAAATATAATCCTGCTGTGAGCTGGTTTCCATGTTCTTTCTTTTCTGTAAAGCCCCAAGGCCAAAATGCCCCAAACACCATCATTCTGACAATTCCCATAAGAAATTGTACAAGCAACAACTTCTGTGAATATTTGAGAAAATAAGTAAATTGAAATATTAGTGAAACCATAACATTTGGTGTCACTAACATTTATCACACATTTAGAAGGACAGCAGCATCAGTCTCTGTTGTACACCCTTCTTTTGCAAGTGCCATCTCACTGTTATATAAGGCTTGCCTCTATATCCAGTACAAATATTTCTGGTTGCATCTAGACTCACAGACAGGGATAAACACATTCGACCAGAACCTGGTCCACATCCAGATCAGAAATTGAAGGTATAGCACGGCTCCTGTGTAGTCCATGTAGATTACTTTGGGAAGTAAGCATTGGGGTGACTGGTGTATTCTAGGTTTTACCTTATTAGAGCTGTAGATCATATCCCTTATCCTTTCAGCTTGTTCCGTATTTTAGCTTTGCTTTTACTTTATGTTTTTCTGTATTTTTGGAATGTCATCCTTGATTCTGTAAAACAGACAGCCTCTTTTCTGTTTTTAAAAATATTTCCTCAAATTCTGTTCAGTCAGCCTTAGAATGTCAATCTCTATACACTCGCTACTTCAATCTTATTGCACTCCCAGGACTAGTGCTCTTCTTGTAGCTTTATAGAAAGGGGTTAAATGCTGTTTTACTGGCCAGGTTGCAAATTCACATCCTTTCTGATCTACCTCTGAAAGTATTGTGTTTCTATTTAACAATAGATGTCCTGTCAGAAGCCTACGACAGCGAATAGGGCGAGAAATGTTGCTTCCTAGAAAACAAAAAACACATGATGAGAAGTTTACTGCAGAAGGTATGAGGTTTACCAGAGAGGTAACCATGTGAAACTGAAGGGACAGTGCATCCAGAAGAGATAGGCTTAGGCTGCTTGTTTTAATAGATCTATCTTCTACCTTTTTGGATGTACTTTGCAATACTATTATGAATTGCATAATATCTGTTGTTTCTATTGCATATAATTGTTTTTTTTTTTTTCCTGTATTAAGTAAACAGAATTCCTAGAACTCAGAGAGAATAATTAACCCTGGCACTCTATATAAGCTGCACAACAACACACAACATAGAAGAATTAGAAACTAAAAAATTAGAAGAGTGCCTTCTTTTCTGGAGAATTCCCATGTAACATCCTTTGTGGACGAAGACTGCAAACTTGACATGTCAGTAACAAGAGTTGGAGAACTTTATTTTCTGTGTTGAACTTGTCCTCTGCTGTGCTGTCAAGAGGGATATAATGCTGACATCTGCAGCCTGGGGTGTAACACAAGGTGAAGTGCATTATACCTTATAAAAGGTTTCTGCTATACACAAAACTCCCTTGTATACTGAAAGATTGAAGTGAAAAGAAAATGCTTCCTTTAGCATTGTCCTTTACTGTAACAACCTATTTCTCTTGAATTAACATATTATAGGCAGTGTTTAAGTTCTGCATTTACACCTATTTCTAATTCCTTTTGTAAATGTCACTGAGACTCACTTTTCACACTGGTGCAGATGTCTAGCTTTTCATCACAAACTGGGCACTAGGTAGTGTCTGTGGCACTGGTAAATTAGCCAGATAAGGAGAAAAATGTTAACTAATGGAAGCTCAGGTCAAATACAGATAAAAGTCCAAGGAATTATTTAAAAAGGCCAAGGACAAACTAACTCACGTCGATACCATATTAACTCAATTACTAATGAACAAAATACTTCCTAGGATAGCATTGAAAGCCAGATTGAGATAGGGGAATACCAATGGTAAAAATTATATTCAAAAGTTATTTTTTTAACTAATTTTGAAGATGAAATTGTACTCATAAATACAGAACAGATAAAATAAATCCTTCCAGAACTAATGCGCTTTAGGGTTGATGAATTGGCAACAATTAATACTGAAACATACTGTAATAAAATGTTCATGAAGTTTATTATTTGCCATTCTTATCACCTAATTAAAAACATCTTCAGGGTCAGACGTGTAATAAATGGGTTGAAGAGAAAGACAGAATGGATATAAACAAATTTTCTTCCCTTAAATACTACGATGACTATTGGCTCATGGCACATTAATTCATGTTACAGAAAAGAGCAGTGACAGTATAAAAAAGGCTATATATTATCATATGAACTCTGGGGATATTAGGCACTCTGCCTGTAAACTAATTTCATATGTTGAGATATAATTAATGTGCTGAATTATACTTCTAATGTGGAGTCCATGTGAAACTACTTGATGACATTGTCTTGCAGTGAAAAGTGAAAGCTTATTTTGCTTCCTCTCAGCAAAGCTGAGAGACTAAAATCTATTGGACTTGATGATCTTAAGGGTCTTTTCCAACATAAACAATTCTATTACCTTTCCCATTTTGTAATAGACTAATGAACTCAGAAGGAGATTTCCTATCCTCAGAGCCTTGATCATGTCTTCAGGAGCTACTTTCTATTGGTACCCTTGCCAGGTAAAATATCTATTTTCAGTGCAAGATTTCCAGTGATCTTTAGAGTAAATAGAAAGAAATTTGCAAGACAGAACAGAATAAAATCTGAAAGGGTCACTATACATGTTAATTCATCTTATCACTATGATGCAAAGCATGCACATATACTCCCTCTATATTGTTTCCCTTTCCTGAAACAAACCTCTCAGGAACTGAATCTAAGTAAGGAATTAAAAGTCAGTTTATCTACTAAGTTATACCAGTCTATGTGTAAGGGTGAGGTTGATACTAGTAAAATACTAGTGGGTTTGGGGTTGATACTAGCAAATTGCCTGTTTATGCAGAATTATTATCCAAAAATTTGCAACTATCTTGCTTATTTGTGAAAACAATGTGTTGTTTTGTTTTTTTTTTTATTTAGAGTATTTATAAAAAATTGAAGTTACTGAAGAAATAGGAGGTTAATGTAATATGACAATATGTATCAAAGCAATTTTTAAAAAGTGATCTGATATAGAAGAGAATATTTTATTGTAGTAACTAATAAGATTAAGATACTTACAAAGGAAATATGTAAACAGATGAGGTATAAAGTTCTTATGGGAGTAACTCTTAGAAATACTCCTAAAGTTATGTTCCTCTTTTGCCTTGCTTCTGAAGAACTGTAGGGCATGCTTTGATTTTAAAAATAAAACCCTTACCTTTACTTTTCAGTTAATGATTAAACAAACTTGAGATATTTTGTAATAATTTCAGTGAGACTTGTGAGAAACAAACCTAACAGTTATAACTCTTAGCAGAAGCTCTTTTTATCTGAATTTTATAAATAGCATGATTACTGACAACAGTTTTAAAAATTGTAACCTCCTATTTCCAGGTCATGGAGGCTTTCCTTTAACCCTTTTCCTAGGGAAAACATGTTTCAAGCAGACCTCTGGTGGACTTGTTACACAATCCATTTTATATGTCCTATTTCTGTTTCAAATGTGGAAGGAATAGTGGATCAAGACAGGATTATACACAAAATGCATAGTAAATTAGGGATTATGACCCCTAGTCCCACCATCCAAAGTGAAAAGTGTGATGTCATGTCCTTTAAATGTGTGAGGTATACTGCATTATCACTGCTCATGGTTTCCCTGATAATGAAAACATGCAGAGGGAGGATATAATTAACTTATAAGGACAACAAATTATACAATTGGTAAATGTAAAGACACAGGCGATCCCAAAGACTTCTCAAACATGTTAAATATATGTGTTTTGATGAAGACAAATGTAGTGAGAATTTTGAGATTAATATTTTGATTCTACTTTTTAATAATATAAAAAGAAGATTTTACCTGAACTAGTCTAGTAATTGCAAAAGAATGTGAATATAAAAAGGATTACAAGGACAAAATATTCTTCTGGAGACATTACCATATTACTGAAAAGGCCACTTAAAAAAAAAAAAAAAAAGAAATGAATCAAAACTAAAAAGGTAACATCTATAAACTTCTTCTTAGATTTTTAGAGTCAGAAAGTAATGAATTACCCTCAAACAGTCAGGGAAAGGTATGAAACAAATTAAAAGATTTCAAGGAGAAGGATATGTATTAACATACAGGGACAATATCAACTTTATAACAGCTTTAAAAAAAAAAATGAGAGCAGGAATTAACATGATTGAATACTGAGGGTGTGTCTTGAATGCTGGATGAGTAGCACAATGTAAACCATTAGAAAATCAGCACTTAGTTATCATACAAAAATGCTCACGAGACTAATGTTGTTCTCTAGCATAGAAATGAACCCTTGCTGAATGATGGTAACTGCCATTGACGACCACTGTATCCTTACACTCTGTGAAAATGCTTTTGGTCATGTAATTATGTATACATTGTTAAATCTTCTGTCCATCCTGGGGCAAAATTATATTTCAAACCACTATAGTTTTGCTTCAAAAAGGACTGTGGGAAAAATCCTCATAAAACCTACGCAAATAAAAGAATAAGGTAGAACTCCCTGTGTCAGGGGTCTCAGTTGTTCATTATTGAATTACAACACAAAACATGTATGTTGTAAAGGACTTGTACTCCTTTAAAAGAGGTGATAAAACATCATTCTTCTAGGTAACTAGCAATATAGGTCTCAGAAGGGTTTTCAGAACACAGAGAAAGTGAACAGGGACTTAGCCAAAAAGAAACACTGCATGAATAAAGATTTTTGTTCGTTATTTAGATGTATGTGTTGGGAAATAAGTTCACCTACTTGGGCCAGTTTTTAGAATTTGTGTTCTGAGCATTCACATGTACAGCCCTTCTATAAAAATACAGAACAGGTTGCAGTCTATGAAAGTTTTGGAAATTGCTCTGCTGTAAAAATACTTGAAACACTTCCAACATATTTTCCTTCTCAGGTCTGTGGAATCAAACTGACATCCTCCAGGTCCCAACCACCAAAACACCTCATTATGTTATCTTCTAGGAGGATTGTTTTTCCATCTTGATAAAGTTGTGGCATCATGTTCTGCCAATGACCAGGCCCAAAAAAAAATGATAGCACAAGCAGAAAGAGAAACCAATATGCAGACTGTATTGTAAACAAAAATGTTATGACATGAATACAAACATGTTTGTATACCGGGCATACAAACAGGTCAACCAGCTTGTACATAATCAATGCCACCCCCAACGATCCCACAAGAGACGTGACTCAGCCCACAACAGGTGGTATAAAGAGTGAACCAAGGGTTCCCATAGTTGGTGTGGGAAACAGACAAACCAGCAAGTTAAATACATAAGAAAAAGGTGCCCACATGGCAGCTCTCACCCAATCAACATGTGTTTGCAAAGGTCTAAACAGACCGGGGCCCAGCTTCAAGGAGAGTCAGGAGGTCTGCCCTGAATAAGGAAGCTCTGTGGAGTGCACTCCACAGAGCAGACACT
>NW_008581976.1:50239-53076 GCF_000691845.1 Merops nubicus
GCTCTAGTAATCGCCCCTATGTCAACCTTAATTCAGGGGCTCAGGGTTCAAACCTCAGCATTTCACATCACCAATAGAAAATATTGTTCTCAGCTGGCCATCAAAGAGCTCACCTCTCTGAGAATGTCTGCCCTGGAGTTTCCTAAGGCTTTTAAGATCACTGGTGTATCTTTAATCAATTTAAAAAAAATAGATATATGTATATAAATAATATAATTTATTAGACTAAATATTATGGGCAAACTTGGGGCACATGAGAAATTCTACAGATGACAGTGAGGATAAGCAAAGCTTCCAATATTTAGCTAACACAACTCTTCAAGTTCCAGCTCACACCTTTAAACTACCCAGCTACCACATCGTACATCACATGTTTAACAGCAAAGGTGTGATCATTCCACAACATGCTGTGCAACAGAGGAACAGTTGCTGGGTTTTGTACTGTCATCATCAACATATGTGCTTAGCACTATTGGCAAGCTCAGAGGATACTGTGATAGACTCCAAGCTTTTTTTAAAATCTGTCTACATATTGTCTACAAAGCCTGTCTCTAAAGGGGTGCAGATGCTCCCAGAATCGTTGTGTCTGTTGTCTTTAACAAGACAATGGCCAAGAGGTTTTCATTATGCAGCATGTATGATAGCTGTTTTCAGTGATGACAAAAAAAAAAAAAAAAAGCTTCTTCTCCCTTTTAACTCTTCCTGCTCTGGTTTCCTCATTTTAATGACTCATCCATTCAGTAACTCCCTGAACAATGAAACAAGTAAGTTAGATTCCCACTCTTGCCACCTACTAAGTCAGGAATAAATATAAAGTCTCCACAAATTGGTATTGTTTGATGAGCCACTTGATTGAATTGAAGGTAATGAACAGCATTGAACAGAACATGACAGAGGTTTATTCATGAACTGTTTCTCTCAAGAACACTAATAAAAATAGTGTTCTTTAAATTAACACCAGGTAAGACTTTCATAGAAAGTTAACTAGTCTTTCACCAACTGCATGCCCCAGTAGGAAGAACATTACCATTAACAGAGAGCATACAGGCCAGACCTTTCCATCCTATTCTAAAGCATACAAGAAGGATATGAGGTGGCTAACAACCAGAGGAATAAATAGATCAAGGCATTCACTCAGAGAATATGACAAAACAAAGAAAGGAGTAAGACAAGTCAGAGACCAGGTCATGGAGGAAGAAATAAGTCAGGTCATCAGCCCACTTCCCATCATATGGTAACTGCAAGAAACAGCATCATTACATACACAATCTTCTTTCTGTCCCAGTCTTGATATTGTCCCATCATCACTGGGAACTCTACTTGGAGTAGACAGTCAGGAAGCCCTTCCACCAAGAGACCCTGCATCACACACTCACCACAAGCAGAACCAGCTTTTATACTGCCAACTTCAGAGGCAGAGCACCTGATGTCAACTATAAAGACAGGGCATCTGGCAGTGATTTCCTAATTGGTTTTCACCCAAGGTTGTCCAGGCCTTGAGAGAAAACCAAGAGGAAGGTTTCTCCCGCCTGGTTGTGGACATCATCCATATGTCAATCCTAATTCAGGGCTTGGGGTTTAAAGCCCAGCACTTCAAATAGAGGTGGTTTTGTGTATTTCAGTTGAAATCTATCTAGAAAACTACACATATGGAAATGAAAATCTGTTTGCTCCACATAGTTCTAGTTATATATTTTACAGAATTCTATTTTATAGAATTGTACAGTTTGTCATCCTTATCTCTAAGTTTGCCTGCTGCAAACTTCTGTCTGCTGAATCTTACGTTATCATCACGCACCTCAGAGAAAACAAAAGTCTGGTTCTGTCATTTTCCTATCCTTTGATGAAGGTAGTGTATGGACCAAGGTCTCTTTTGAGCTTTCCCTCCTCTAGACTGAACAGACCAGGTTTCCTTTTTTTCTTTTCATGTGTTATGCATTCTAGACCCTGACCATGTTGGTGGCCTTGCTTCAGCATGTTAGTATCCGTTTTATGCTTCAAAGCTCAAACCTGGACACAGTATTCCAGATGCAATCTCACAAGACCAAAATGGGAAGGATGATTTTCCTGGACCTACTGGCTAGTTTTTATTAATACATTCCTCAACACACTTGGTATCTTATCTGAAACACGGATTTAAATTTTTGTAAAGTTAATATCAAACACAAAAAAGAAACAATGAAATTGCTACTTGCTGCACTTGAAATCAGTTAATGAGGTACCTTTCTAAAACTATGCAGATAAGGTCTAGATCCACAAAAAGTCTCCTAAGTGTGCAAATTAAGTTCTAAAAACCTTTAGATTCTCCCTGGTGTTACAAAAAAATAATCTAATATTGAAAGTCTCATTTAATCTCAAAACAATCTCTAAGTTTTTCAGGAGTAATATGCTCCAGAGTACACCAAGCATAGAACACTGATCCCTTCCAGATTCTGTCCACAGGGTCACTTCCTAGCTTGTCTTAGGAGTACTTGTGCAGATGTTCTTGGCATTGTATCTGCCAAGTAAAATCCTGACATTACTGACAGAGGTGCTCATGACACCGGTGAAAACATCTATTAGAACATTTCTGGGCATAGGAACAGGGCACAGGGATCTGCACTGCTGTAATCACTCTGGAAAACTTGGAGGGTGAGAAATGGCCAGTAAATATGGGCAATGGGAACAGTTACTGTGTACCTGCTGGATCAGAACAGCTTTTGCTTCTGAAGCCTAAGTTACCTGAAAAATGGCCAGATGACAATCTGATAATTAAAATGTTCTCTGAAAATCAACTTTAGCCTTTCAAACTGATGGAGCTTGTTATACATGCAGATTCAAACGCGGCGAACCCGTGT
>NW_008581977.1:0-37977 GCF_000691845.1 Merops nubicus
GCTGTCTGTTCTCCCCTCAGCCGGCGGTCGCCGCTGGTTGGCGAGGAGTTCCCACCGACCGCTGCCCGGGCGCGGTTCTAGAGGGTGGTTCGCGATCGGAACGTGGGGAAAAAAACCTTCTTAATACACACCACGGGCTGAGAATGTGGAAGCATTCAGAATACTGAAGGCTTCAAATGTAGGGCGTCTGTTTTTCACATCTTTGTATTTTTAAGCGTTTCTTAAGTTGTTTGTAAAAGTCTATAACGTTTCCAGACACGTGATTTCCAAAAAATAATAATACAAAAATCTGCTCTCTAAATCTTCCATGATTTGATAATGTAAATTTAAGAGGTAATTACCACCAAAAGTCGGGAAACCATGCTGAAGGTGAATGTAAGCTGCTTGTCAGAGGAATTGTTTTCCAGTCAAACTGCTGTTCTGGATGCCTTAAAAATTGTTAAGCCACTAAAACCGCAGAGAGACTCCTCAGATGGATTTCCAGCTGTGTTACAAGGCTCAACACAGTGCACATGGTTCTGTGCCCAGTGGTTAGAAAGGATAACCTCCCCTTAGTAAAGCAGAGGGAAAGGTGGATGAGCAGCAGCTCTGAATGGTGGTGAGTGCCCTCAAAATGCATTTCAGGGTTCTTGATGTATTTCAGGACATGGTTGGTGCCATATAGTCTTGAACCCTAAATTCCTTTAGCTGGGTGAGGTGCATTTGAATGGAGCAGCGGTATGTATTAGAACGTGTATTATGGTTTTGCATGCATCCCAGGTTTGAAAAGTCATTTGTTACCTTTGGGTACTATGAAATTAATATTCTCAAAATAACTTTTGCTATTAGATCACGGATGCTGGGAAACTTAGGTTTCTTTTGGAAGTACAAGAGAAAGAAGTCACTTAGCAGGCAGGTTTCTTAATTGCATTCGCTACTTTGATTTATTCCTTGTTTAGTTAACATCTCTATTTACTGGAACCTACCTTTCCAAGACTCAGTAATTATACTTTTTGATGAGTAGGAGATCTACTCTCAATTACTGTATGTTTGCAGCTGGGAGAAAAAAAATATGCAAAATCTGTTACGTGAAATGAAAATGCAATTGAAAACATTAGGTATACATGGGACTTTATTTTACATGGGAGCTCTCTGGAAGTAGATGATACATAACAAAAGACAGATATTTTCATATCTGAAACTGATATGAAACTGAAACCTAGCTGAACTTTCTGTAATAAATGCTGGAAATCCTTATTTGTATTAAGGATCTGTACAAATACACTTTAAAAATAATTTTTTTAAAGTCTGACCTGAAAACATCTGATTGCAATAGTCAATATGGAGAAAAGATGAGGCAGTAAGGTTCTGATGTTGTAGAAAGTAAAATGAGATATTTGGAGGAGAGAGATTTTTAGTGAGTTTTCCTAACACCTCCTGCTGTTACACCTATTATGCTGTATTTTCAAAAGCTGTACAAGTGGCTTGCCCATGAGGGGAATGAAGAATAACCAGGTGCTCAGCCTTAACTCTGGGTCCTAGGGTCTGAGTCCATGATCACAGCTTAATTAATTAAATTTTACCATTAAAAAAAGACCAAACCTCTGTCAAGAATCAGAGGTTATTACCAGATTCTGTTATTAAATATCACCTAACAAGTAAGAGAGAGAGAAAAGAGAAAGAAACTTGGAGAGAGACCACCCTTTTTTCCTGGTAACAGCAAGTCTGAGGATCACTGAAGCACTGAATATTCGCATTTCATTTCATTGTGATGTTATTCTATTTGAGCTAATAGAATCTCACTGTTCCTTCAGCTCCAGTGACATTTCTTACTATCCCATTTGTCACCTACTACAGTTGTTTCTCCCGTGCAGTCTCTTATGGACTCCACGTGTTTCTCTGTTAAGCTGTGTGAATCCAGCTGACTTCAGTACAACTTTGTGGTGTCTTGTTTCTCTCCCCAATACTGCTACATCCCTGTTTCTTCCTGTGAACATAAGCAACCTTTTCTGAAAATGAAGGAACTGGGGCTAGGGTTATAAATGAGTGAAGGCAATGATGCTTTCATTTTTAAAAGAGTGGGATTTTCTTCTTGTGTGGCATTTGCTTGAATCAAATAATCATGCTCTGGGGCCTGCAAGAGATAAAAAATACATGGTGGAAAGGGAAGAAAAGCAAAATTTACCATGTTGAAAAGAATGCAGTTTGATAGTTTTTCAGGTTCTGAGATTCAAATTAAACTTTCATCTTCCTAACATAGTGCAAAACCAAAAAAAGTATATGTGTTTACTTTATTGCTTCAGTTTAACTCACATTTTTTTCTGGAGGAAAAAGTCTCTGGAAAGAGAAAGGAGAAGGCACTAGAAAGTTAAATATGTAATATTAAATATTTAATTAATGAATTAATGACAGTTGGTCTTGCAATGCTACAGGAACGAGCCAGTGGCTGCTCTGGTAGATTATTTTAATATTTCATTTTGAAAAGTCAGTGAGTGAGAAGCTAAAATGGGCAATGACTGTGTCTATAAAGTGCCTAGCATGTACTTAGGCAAAACCAGTGCCAGTTGGTTGTGGCTTTCATTACTGGCATTTGCATCCTTCCTAAAGCATTTTATTTTGCGTTTCAAAACCAAAGCCTGTTTGGTAATTTGACACAGGTAAATGGTGTCCATCCAGAATGCAGATTTCAGCTGGAGATTCACAAGGAGGAGACAAGGTGCATGGAACTACTGAAGAATGCAAAACCAGTGGACTACAAAGGTAAGAAAAGATAATGTGTAATGTAGGGACAACTGCAGTATTCAAGATTTTCTCCCTTTACCTTTGCTGTTGCAGTTGCCATATTTGTCTGTACTGTGCTTATAATTCCATTTGTTTCAGAATTTTGGCAGATTTTGTGTTAAAGGTACAGCTGCAGCAGGCATGTTGTGAGAGGTGTGCAGGTGCTAGGCACACACTGGGTGGGACATTAGATGGGAGCAAATACATTCTTATGTTTTAAACTGTTGTTGCTAGTATTGCCTGACTGGCAGAGAACCTGCAGGCTGGTAGGATCAGCAGAAGGAACAAGTCTGAGGAAGATTTGAAAGCCTTGGCTTTCAGTGGGAATTGGAGAGGAAAGAGGTGTTAGATCTAAAGGCAGCTGAACATTTTTCACTTCAAAATGCAATTTTTGTTTTTACGAAGTAATGTCACATCTAAAACTAACAATTGAATTTCTGTTGTGAAATGATCTTTAAGTGACTGGAATTATTAAATTTCGAATTAATTCTACACAGACCTAAGCCTCATTGGTGTCCTGCCTTTTGATATAGTAGTCCAGGTGTGCATCATCTCAGAATAACTGGCCTCCTTGGAATACTACAGCTCTTGCAGTGCTGCTGTTTTCCTTCGGCTGAACTAGGTGATTCATAGTGGGTTTTGTTTGATTTTGGTGGGGATTTTTTCCTACTCAGTCTGGCTGAGTGTGCTCTGAAGATGGTTATGGTACCTCGGGGACCTGCCATCTTCAGAGCTCTTTGAGCATAAATGAGTCCCAGATATGAGTCTCAACTCATGACGCTTTTTCCATCTCTTTTCTTGATTTAAATACGTGATCAGTGTATACCCTAATATTAATTTGTATACAATGAAATAGTTAAAAAAATCATCAGCAGTTTGTATTTTACTATAATTTTTCCTTTTTATTAATCCAGAACAGTAATTAGAAAAATTATCATAACAGTGAATAGTTTACATGGATATCTCTCCAAGCAAAATCTTACTGGAATAATTTATCTGCATTTAGATTTTTTTATTTATATGAGTGGTGAAGAGTGATGGTTGTTGCATAAATAACAGCAGTATGAAGCCAGATGGAGAAATAATTACTAGCCCAGCTTAATGAAGTAAATCTGGAATTAATAAATTCACCATTAGCTATTGTATGGCTTTGAAAGTCAAGCTTTCCTCAAGATCTACTTTTGTGATCCAGATGCTGGGCTGCTCCAAGGGTATCCTTGTGATGCCCAGTAGTTTTATTTTGTGTTTCCTGAGGGAAGAAGGAAGTTTTCTGGCAATGTTTTCTTCGCTGCCTCTTTCATTGGAAGAGGGGTGTCTCCTGAAGGCAAACTGCTGTAGAAGAACTTCATGTCCTGGAATGTCAGTATGTCTGATGGTGTTGATTCAGCCCTGCAGGTAGTGACAAAACAGCAGTGGAAGGATTTATACATTTGATTGAATGCCTGGCTGAAGCTAAGGGAATATTCCATTTTGTAGAAGATGAGAATAAAGCCCCTGTGGTAATGAACCCTTAAAAGCTGTATATTTAATGTTATGGAGAATTTATCCTATGCTTCATGTTATAGATACTTTACCAAGAACTTGTTCAGAAGAGCCTACATTTAATATATGCATTTGTATTCACCAAAATACCCATTCTCTATGTGTCTTTATTTTCCTGATAAACTCTCTGTACTCATACAAAGATGTAAGGAGTATTTTGAATAGACACTTGCAGACTGTCAGAGCGATACTCTGACTGCTGATAAAGAAGAGTTACTGATAAAAATTGCTGAGCTGGAACTAGTCCAAGTCCTGTCTCCACTCCTAGACCTTGTAGTATATTTGAAACTCAATTCATTACAGTAAATTCACAAATCCTATTTTACTTTTTCCTGAATGGGGAAGATGGTTATACAGCTCTTGTCACACTTTTCTACTTTAATATGTGCTACCTGCCTTACAAAAGCTATAATGAAATTTAGTGAAGGTCCTGTCTAGAATTTGGAAATAAAGGTTCACTGAGATTGTCCTCTGGAAGCCTGGGCCTCCATTATCAAAACCAGTGGGAAGTTTTCATTACATTCTTGGGCACACCTCTATTTAACATGCTCTGGAATTTGGCTGGCAAGAACAGCTACTGAATTTTGGAGGATCCAAATTTTTGGGTGACTGGCAGTTTCTCCTTTGGCCTAGATGGCAATTGTGTATAAAATCTCTTAGCTAATACTTCTCTGCTTTCAGCTAGGGAGATATAAAGGAAAGATTTAAAGGTGATTGTGTTTTTTTGTCGTTGTTATTTTGTTGGGTTCTTTAGTGGGTTTTTGTTGCCTTTTTTTTTTTTTTTAACATAAGAATGTCATGTTACAGTCATTTTACCTGAGCTGCCTCATTACATGGGCTGAAGAATTTCACTGAGTTATTTTTTTAGTGCACCTAAAATCAGTGTGAAGTCCATAAAGGACTTGATAATTTCATGGCTTAATGAAGCAATAGTGTATTTTGCAAGGAAACACTGTATAAATAGTTAGTAAATATCCTTTGAACAGTGCGAAGGATATATTAAAACTACAGGACCCAGTTTGTCTAAATTCTGATCAATTGACAACATCAAACTGTTAAACATCCAGACCTCCTGCTCTGCACCCTTTGAGGGATTTTCAGGCATTGGCATGTATTCTTCCATTAGTGGAGAGCATTACACTGCATTTAGGGAAGATAGTCACTCTGCAAAGATCTGTGGCAGTGTCTTGCTCTCTGTAGTGCTCTCCATCAAATCTGGCTGTTTATTTTATGAAGACTGCATTAGTTTCTGTATGCATTTGTTTTCTTCTTTCCTTCTAGAATTTGATACCTGAGGGGTGGATGCAACTTAGCTGGAAGCCTAGGAGAGGATTCTTTTTTTGCACACTCATTTTTGGAGGGCAAATGGATTGCATTCTAAATAGCTCATAACAGCTACGGATTTTGAGATCCATATGGAAAAATGCTACTTTATTTTTCACCTACTACACATGGCTTGTTTCCTTATGGAAAACAGAAAGCTCCCAATAAAAGTAATTGAAAATACATAAGAATAGGCCCACTGCAAATTTCTATCTTTATTGAGTATTTAGATTTTTTCTTTATAAAGTAGTTGATTCATTTTTTGTTTACCTTTAAATGAAAATCTTCAGGTCAAAAATGTTAAAACTCTGTCAGTAGACTTTATAATAGAGCTCTACGATGTAAAGCTCTAAAAAGATTTCATTATGAAAAAATTAAGTCTAGGATTTTTTTATTCATTTTGGACTGAGTGGTTGCACATTTAAATAAGTCTTTTAGACTCCTGCTTTGCTAAATGTGTTTTTGTGAGACCCATATATCAGACAATATTTTTAATTTTAGATATGACATCTTAACTTTGAGGAAGGGATATAGATGGAAAGAGAAATGGCTTTGGAAAGCATTTCATCCTCTCAAAGAGAGGCTTCATAATGCAGCTAGTAATGGGAAATTAAACCAGACAGGACTACCAAAATGATAGTCTTACTTATTCATAAGTTTAAAGCAGTAGGAACCAATGATGCTATATAATACAATCCTGAATTACACTGCCAGTAGAATTCACTCACTGATGGCAGCATAAGCTCGTGATCTTGTGGATGAAACAGCACATTTTTCTGAAAGGTCACCAGAACGGTGGGATGAATATTCAGATGTTGGACTAATAGCAAGTTGTCCAAAGTTAGCTTCTCCAGCTAACCTCTGCTGTTAGGGTTATTTCTCTATCAAGAAAGGTGACTACTTTGCATTCAAAGCACACACATTCACACATATGTGAGTATAAGTAAGCCAGCCCAATGATCAATAACTAGAAGACTTACACAAAGCCAGATGAGACCTTTCTTTTGCTACTTGAAAAGGAATCTCCTCAAGGTTTCCCCTTTTTTCATCTTCCCAATCTCATCAAAGTCTTACACCAGTTTCTGTTATGTTTTCTTTTGCAGCTATTCTGTCTGTAAAATAAGTCAGCAGTTCAGATGGCAGTGTTGTTTAGAGTTATCTGAGGTAGCATTACAGGTAGAATTAAGTGAGATAGTGGCATCCTGGAACTTTGTTTCATGCAGCACCAGTAGCTCTTGCCCGGATAACTTCAGTGTTCTTGAGTCTCTGTGCTGCTGCTTTTCTAGATGCAGTGCAGATACATTGCTACTTTTTGTTTCACATGTTTGTTTATGAGGGGAGCTAAAGGAGCTGCTTTGAAGGCTTCTTTATTTTGACATTAATCAAAGTGTTGTTGTTAATGACACCACATAAAACTGATCATCCTTAGGGTGATGACAGTGTCTGGGCTTTGTGGAAGCTACGCTTCATTATGTGAGGGCAGAAGAGAGGCAGAGCTGACTCATCTTCTGAGGAAGCTGGGTGATAGGTGAAAAAGAGCCTTGGATGAAAGGAGTTAACTACCTAAAAATAACCAACAGGAAAAATTCTTACATAATAAAGGCTACTAAGAGTGATGATAACATTTTTTTTTTTTTAAAACAAGAGAGGCAATATGTGCCTGCAGGTACATTCTACACTCCTGAAGTCTGAGATTTCTACCTCAAGAAAACATAAATAGAAATTCAGCAGTAGACAAATAAATGGCATCTGGAATCCTGAAAAAGGAAAGTGCACAGCCATAAGTGAATTTATTGTGCTTTTCAGAAGATTCTGAAAGAAATACTGCCCTGTATAGTTTTGCACTTGAGGCCTGACGAAGAGAGCTATGATCATGGCAGTTCACTCTCCATGACATTTGAACAAAGTTCAGATACCACAAAGAATGAAGCTTGGATACCAAAGCCCTGAAAAAGCCCCAGCTAATCCACAGAACAATACAGGGGTTATGCATAATCTAAACTAACAGAAATATATGGCTCAAATACTTTACAACGACTTTTAATATTTTAGGGTGAGACTTACATGACCAGGACATTGGTGTTTTATGATATATTTGAAGAATGTACAGCACGCCTAAATTAGGGCAACACAAAGATGAAGATACCTCTTATAGCTTTGACTGTACATTCGTTAATATCCTTGCAGTATAGTAGAAAATGGAGTTCTTATGGTAAGATGGGAGTACTGTCCAGTCATACAAACTAAATGCTCATCTTTAAAGAACATTTTGAGTAATTGGAAAGTGGGATTTACTTGGTGGAAATTTTGGATGGAAATGTGTTTTCCAGAGAGTTTTTCTCAAAGTGTTTACCTGGCAAACTTTATATTTCCTCACAGAACCCTAAAAAATACGTACTTTATATTAAAATACAAAATTGGCTGATAGATTTTTGATTTTCTAATAGGAAACTGATCTTCAGAAAGGAAATAAAACTTCTTTTTTCTTAAATGTTTCCTTTAATGAGAAGCCAGTAATCCCCTAGCAATGTCAGTAACAGTACTTTTGCCATTCCTGTTATTAGGGCTGGCTTTTGAAAACCTATAAACCGCACGTTTTAGGCAAGTATGAGATAAACTCTCTGGGTTTTGTCATTCTGTTTGACTAGTTAAATCTGATGGATACCGTAGGCTTCAAGAATTCTGCTTGCTGTATGTGAGTAATTTTTGTTGACTGGTCATTAAAAAAAAAGGTTTACTTAGGCATTTCCTCAGCATTTCTGAATAATCAGAGGTTGTACACGTTGCATAGTGTCAGAACCGCATGTGAGTTGAGCATCGGCCCGTTGAGCACGGCCTGCAGCGGGGGGCTGCGGCTCTCAGAGGGGGCTGGCCGGGGCTGTTAAGGCCTACTTAGTGTACCTGATCAAAGTAGACAGCACATAAATTGAATTTTCAAAGTAGCTTGGAGCAACAGGATTTTTGTTCCTAACTTATTCCTGTTCCTGCTTTGAGCAGTTCCGTTGGGAGTTTGCTTTGCTTCCAGTTTGCTGTCTCGCTATTTCTCTAGTGCCTCGTTTTCCTTTCTTTATGATTACTTGTGTGAAAATACAGCAAGAATTTCAGTCCGTATAAGTTCATAAATTCTCATGTGGCAGAAATTACACACAGCGGCCTTCAGACCTACAGTCTAGAAAACGTTGCCCATAAGAGGTGAGATTGCTTCTGCTTTGTCAAGTTAAGTACAAAAATCGAGATGTTTCCCTGTTTGAAAAATAAACCCTGGACTAGCTGATAACTTTCTGGCTGATTTTCAAAGCCCTCTATGCCTCATGCCTAGACAGTTTAAAAAATGCCAAGCCTCTCTTTGAATTGGCAGTTTTTAAAATCCAAAAGCAAAGTGCCACCTAGTGGTTAGTATATGCCTAAAATGTGTATCTAAAAACTTGTGTATACAAACACAGCGTTACACAGTTTTATAGATGAAGGAGCACATGTAGGTAAGCAGACTTCTTGCACAAAGACTAGATCTCAGATAGCAGGATGATGAATGTGGTGGCAATACTTATGTAAGGTGAAAAAAAATGAGAAACAAAGTGTAGTTTATATTCTGTTACATTTCCTTTCATTATGAAGTATCTGCAAACCCTTCACAAGCACTAAAGACCAAACATTCAAACAAAGTAAGTGATCTCATTGAAATTAGCTAAGAATAGCATCTGTAACATCCTCTGGAGGAGTAGCAGGGAAGAGTAGTAGAGCAGTGACACTGTGGCCACATCTTTGAGCGAGTCATTGAGTAAAGTTTTTGTGGGAAGTCTGATTGTTTCCTTGGGCATGCTGTGAAGGACATACCAGAGAAGTAAATGATGCAAATGAAGAGGCTGAAAAGAGATTGTTACATGCAGGGTGCAGGAGAGTTCTTCTAGACACCACAGAAATAGGCATGAAGAACATAGGTTTTTGTCTTTGCTAATAGGTAAAGAAGGTGATAAAAAGTATAGAAAGTATAGTAGTAGAGATGCACAGAAAAAGTTGAGGATCTGGGACAGATCAAGAGCTGGACTTGGTTTGCATGTGTACATATCAGAGTGAAAAGAGAAAAATATTCAAGGCTTGAGGATATATTAAAGTAGTATGTAAACAGACTAAATCCATTAATGAACATAAAAGGATAAAAATCTATATTAAAATACTTTTGAGTACTTAGAATATTTTTTAAACATAATATAGAAAATTGCAGACATATGAAATAAACATTGGAGCAATTTAAGTTTTATTTAGAATGTGAGATATTTTCTATAGCTTTATTAGCAAAATTTTTACTAGAACTAAAACTTAAAAAAAATATTTTCTATCTTACTTGAAGAGTATCCTTTGAAGACAGTAGGAAACAGGCTTCTATAAAACTTCTAGAGAATAAGAGCATACATAGTGGTTTTATGAAATGCAGCAGTGATGGATGACAGTCCAGAAATCCTAACACTGAATGCATTAATTTCTGGATAGAGAGTAGTAGAGAGGAAGTGAGGAGTGGGGAGAATATCAAGCTTGATCAAGTTAGATGAACTACATCCAGGAGGAGACAAATTTAACATAGCATTCACTGCACCTTCATTTTCTAGCAGTGCAGGTATTTATGGCATTGTAGGCTGCTTACAGGAACTGGGTAGGAACTGCCAAGCGTTGAAAGCAATTATTGTGGCCTATGTTAATGTTGGTTTATGATGAAGTTAATCTTTCTCCTCACTTTCTGACAATATTGCGGATGTCATTGTTGTAAAAGAATACTATGGTGGGTAAAGAGTAATACGCACTTGAAGACCTGTGAGACTCGCCAGGGTCTCCAGTTGTGCCAGATCTTCAGTTTCCAAGATCAGGGGGAAATTAATTACTAGTTTCATTGTGCACAAGTAAGCTAGTGGTGTACAATAGAGATAGGTTGTTGGGATGGAAGTGACAAACTGATGAGAGTGTACTAAGAATGGACTTGTTAATTGTATCCCATCTCTGAATCAGGGTATGTTTTGCTAAGAGAAGAAAAAGGTATGTGACTACAATACTGTAAAAAAATCTGTAGTGAGAGGACGAGGAGTAAATGCGGAAAGGTGTTATCTGAAATCCCAGAAAGTGCATATTGTTTAATGGTTTTACTTGTAGCAGCCTCTAGCAGCACACCAGTAACACCATCACTTCAGCATTCAGCACTGGACCAGTTTTCAGAAGTGCACTGTAGTCATTCAGTGACTCTAAGTGCATCCAGGACATTTCAGCAGTTTCTCAGATTTCCTGGACCGTAACAAATAAGCCTGTAAATATACATTAATTGAGGATTAATTTTCTTCTTGGAATTCTGATGACAGCCACTGAAGTTTCAGTCTCCTGATTGCTGATGCACTTGAATGTAGTCTAGATGTAACAAATATACCTTTTTTGTTATTTCATCTGTTTGATTTCTGGACTCTGAAAAAGTATCATTCTCTCCTGTGCAGTAGATGCCTGTCCTGAAATACTGAGGAAAAACTGAGGTAAAAAATACATCCCCCAGCAAACATTAGTGACTTTTATTGTTTTGAATGTCAGAAACTGGTGTACTGATTTCCTTCCAGAAAGCTAGCTTTGAGATCTGATACAAATTGTGTTGATTAGTTTTGGTGGGAATAGGACTTACTTGGACTTAAGTATTCTGTGAAATACTTCATGTAGTTGAACCTTGAATAACAGTTTTTGTGTTGTTGGTTTTTGGTTTTTTGGTTTTTTTTTGGTTTTTTTGGTTTTTTTTTTGTGAAAAATGTACTAATGGAGCTCTGAAGTCCATGTTGTTTAGATTCCTTTTTAGCCCAGTCCATATAGCAGAGTAGCAAAAGTTTATAAATGCCTCTGAACTGTTTACAGATTACTGTAGCAAAAGGAAAAAGTTTTGAGTCATCAGCTTTTATGGGTGTGCATGAAGATTTTCGTGGCTCTCAGATCTCGTTTGTGGAAATTGGGGATGAACTACAAAGGTCTAAAGTCACACAAGATGCTAATTATTCTTGTGTACTCCAGGGCTTGTTTATGCTGGCTCAGGCAGTACATCCCTTGGAGACAAAAGAGTTTCATTTTGTCACTACAGTTTTGAATGCTGGCAGATGAATAAAACAGTTTCTTTGTCTTTCTGATTGCTTGTATGTCACATTGTTGTTGTTGTTTCTGGCTTAAAATCAGTTAGGAAGAAAGCATGACCCGAATTGGCTAAGGTAAACATTCTTTAATATGTATAAGCCCTAGTGTTGCATCATTGGAAGTTGGACTTGATTTTGACCCAGTTCTGCAACTCAGGAAGCACCTAGACATATTTTAAGTTCTGTTGACTTCAGAGGGAATGTAGGTTTACATCTGCTTCCTCAGATGTAAACCTCTTAAATTATGTACAAATAACCAAGCCAACATAATCTCAGAGGTATTGCTACTAATGCTAAAAGAGAAGCCAGAAGTGTGAGAAGGGAATACAGGGTACACAGGTAAATTGAAATATATACAAAACTCATGAGTTACAGAAATGTATGAACCAGCTGTAGGGGCAGATGTACTCGAAAGGACAAACTCTGAATGATCATCAAGAAACACGGGACTGCTTATGAAGTTCAAAGAGTATTCACCCTGAGTTCATGCTGAGTTTGTTGCTAAAAGCACTCATTCAGGAGGTAAGGACCAGAAACTTTGCAAGAGTGAATTGTCAGTGGCAACAGGAACTCCTCATCCATTTTAGGAGTTTGCTTTAGAAATACTAATTTAAACTTGAGTCAGCAGTGCAGCCTTGTGGAGATGCTTTACTGTATACTGTCCTACGTTAGCAAAAGGATAGATCAAGAGAAGTAATTGTTTGTCTCTCTTGGGCACTAGTGAGACTGCATCTCAGCAAAGTACCATGTCTGGCTTTGGGCTCCTCTATACAGGAAAGCCATTTATCGTCTCAGCAGAGGGCATGGAGATAGCACTGGAATATGTAGCATATAATGACTGACTCAAAATTGGGTTTGTTTAGCTTTTGTAAGAGTGATCTGATTCATGTCTTCATCTACCTAGCGGGCTTTTAAAGAAGATGGAGCCAGACTCTTCTCAGATGTGAACAGACAAAAAACCCCTAAGAAACACAACATGAAGCAATGGAAGCAGCCTGCAGCAACGGAAATCCTGTTTAATTAGATGCATAGAAAAATTATTAATGGAGGAAGTTGTGTGTGCAGGCTGCCCAGAGAGGTTGTGGTATCTCCATCTTTGGAGACTCTTTATGCTTGACTGGAAAAGGCACTGAAGTGAGTATGGGTGGTTGGGTGAGATGATGAATGTTTAAGACATTTTTCTGTACCTCTTTGGAGATTGGTGCAATGTGCAAGGCAGTGGCAGATAAGGCATTAGACGTTATCTACCCACAGATAAACTTTGTGAAGTGTTCCCATTAGTAATCCCTTATTTTTGGCATCAGCTTTCTGAATATAGGAGAGATGCTGCATTGAGACCTGTATAGTCCTAAGAAGAATGAAGACAGACCCAGTCCCCATGAACAAGTGACTCCTCTGGAGAATAGGATTTCCTTGGGAAACTGTATAGAGAGGACTTGATGGAATTGGCGACCAAATGCAGAATTTACCCCATAATCTTCCTCTCGTCTTCCTTTTTCGTGTCCAAACCCTAATCTTGGTACAGCACAGAGGCTTCCTCCCAACTGTCACACTTAGATGTCTTCCAAAGGAAAGCAAGGCCCATGGCAATACTATGCCACTGTCTCTCCCTTCATGCCACAGCTAGGACATACCCCCGGGGGCAAATCCAGCTGCTGGTCCTGTAATGCAGTCTTTAGTCCCTAGTTTACACGTGCGATGCTAGACACTTCTTAATTCAACACAAGTTGTCCAGGTCTAATTGCATTGATATAGTTTAATACAAACATAGAACTTTTAAATATTCTTTCTCCAGATTCATTTAACTAAGGTGGCTTGATTTTGGGACTGGCACACTGGCACAAAGTAAATAAATAGTGACTTGCTAATACTATAAATTTTTTGAAGAATAGTATTATATGTGGATGTGAGCAGTTCCTAATCCACGTTTCAAGTTCTCCACTTAAAAGAACAAACAGTCCTTTACACTTTCTAGTAATCTTATGGAGATAATACTGGTAAGATAAAAGTTTTGTTTCTGTCTTTAGCTTTAATTACAAATATAAGTTGTCAATTGCCTCATTTGAAGACACATATAGCTGGAATTTTGCACTTTTTTTTTTTTTTTTTTCAGATAAATCGAACTGTGTTAATATAAGTAACATTTTCTGAGTTCTTTGTCCTCATAATTAATTCTTCATAAGGCTTATATTCAGAAACTTTCATAACTCTTCACTTGAATGCATGCATTATAAGTAGACACCTTTTAACAAATAAAGCATGGTTGATCCAAGTAAATCTTCTATAGGAAAATTTATGCTCATTCACAAGGTGCTTCTGAGCCAGTTTTATATAGACATCATCATGGACAAAGCTGTAACAAGAAGTTAGTATTTGCTCATAACATGTTGTTACTATAAAACATGCCTGTAAAATTTTATGACCCTTCTTTCCTGAAATCAATATACAGAAGCATTCTTTGTTCAAAGCTCTGTCATTTACTGTGGGATAGATGATTTTGAAAGTTCATGTCTGTTGTTCCAGTCATCATGTGCTCCTATCGTATTTGACATGCTGAGTCCAATGAACTACTTAATTTTTTCTTTGTGATATTGAATCTGCCTATTATTGCAGACAAAAAAATTAATTTTAACTGTGATTAAGAGATTCTAACAATTTTGGAATTGTTGATAATCCATATTAATACTCAGAAGTTATTTTTTATCTTTTTTTTCTTAGCGTCATCCCATCAAAATGGCATAGTTTTAATGAGATATTTTGCAAACAATATGTTAACTAAGCTGGTTAATCAGCAGACTCTTATAATTCCCTTGACATTTTCACAGAATTTCCATCTTTGCAAGTTTCTTGAAAGAGAAAGTACTCATCCAAAGCTTTCACTAAGTCTCTATAAAGTAAAAACGGTAGGGTTATTCATGCCAGACTGGGCTCTCAAGTCTGTTACTGCTGGTTTTGTTTCAGGATGTGTTGGAGTCTGGGATAACATTACGTGTTGGCGTCCTGCAAAGATTGGAGAGACTGTCACTGTCCCTTGTCCAAAAGTATTTAGCCTTTTTTCTGGCAAACCAGGTATTTCATTTTAAGATGTGTTTTTGTTGGCTTCTCTTTGCTATTTTATAACATAATGTGCTAAAAGTAGTTTATTTGCAGAGTAAGGGTTTTCTTTTCTTTTTAAAGAGTTAAAATAATAGATTCTTAACAGAGCTGTTCATGACACATCATGAAAAAGACAAATAAGTGTCTCTGTGGTCTGTGTGATATTCCTTGAGTCAGATACTAAATATGTTTTCTGATATAATGTTACTCATCAAGGCTGAAGACACTGCTTGCTCTTTTTGACCTATTTCCGTTAATACTAAGGCAGCTGAGCCTGACTGACATCTTTAAAAGCTGCCAGCAGGTCACATGCAGGTTGTTCCTTCTGTGCTTAGGAAGGGAGCTCTGCCTTGCCTTCATGAGAATGATGAGCCAAGATTAACACAGACTACCTAAAATTTATTACTATTGCAATTTAAGGTAGTTATTATGAAACGTTTTATTCTGCTTTTTAATGGACTTCAACAGGAGCTCATCAGTGTCTCAGATTGCTGAAACATTTAACTGTTTTAAGTCTACTCTCTTCTGCACCATCTTGTCAATACATCATATTGTGGTTTAATTTTGCACTTTGGCTTGTTAGTGGGATTTCAAAAATAGATGATTCACACATAGCATTTCATGTATGTCTCTCAAAATAGAGCAGGAAAGACAGGAAAGGTCTTACCACCATTGCTCAGGTCAGAAACCTTTGTCATAAAGACCTGATGAAAAGCTAGTGAAATCTGCAAAACTTACCACAGTGATTTAATTCTGGTTTTGAAGTTTCTGTGGAGACCTTTTCAACAGTAGAGACTCTTTTAACAGAGGCTAACTTGGGATATGACTAAAATACCTTGATTCTCAAAACTGTTGGTGAAGTCTTGTTCCAGTAAAGAATAGGTAACTAAAACAATCTACAGATGACCAAAGTTTTTCATTCCTGGAGGGTGAATCTTGATTAATTTATCATGGATAGTCTAAACAGTTTATAAAGGGGCAAGTATGTGTAATCTTCACTAAATCTTGTGAAATCTATAAAAGAATTCAAATGACTCAAACAAATATGGTGAAGTGTTGTCATGAGACAAGGCAAACTCATATATATCAAAAGTTCAAAATCTGATTAAATCACACTGCTTCTATTTACCAACAGCTGGGGCATGAATGATCACTTTGGAGTTTGGATGGCTGATATTTAACAACTGTTAGTATTTTATGTTACAGTAACATTTTAGTTTTCCTATAAAATAACTGCAATAAATATTTACATCTGAAACCTTCACAATGCATTGCAGCTCTGTCTCACTTGGGCATGGCATCATCACGACTGAAAGATCACTTCCTTTTTATATCACTAAATTTTCCTGTATCTGTCTTTTTTCAAAACTACCTGTTTACTTCCAGTTTACAGAACTAAAAGGGTGGGTTTTCAGAGGTATCCGTTGACTGAAGAGGATTTTTAAAGTCATTTCTTTCTGTAATGTCAGAGAAGGAAGACAGCACACATCCTGCATGGTTGATTCATTTAAGATCTAACCAAGTATCTCAGTACCTTTATAATGTCATTATGCTCAGGAATATGTAATTAATTTAGTTAATACACAGCACATTTCAAATTTGTTTTTTTCTTACGGCACAAAATTATAGAAATATCTTTAAACAAGTAATCTAACTCTTTATTTTGCCAGATTTGGGAGACATTGTCATTTTTTCAGGGTTTAAGAGGAATTTAAATTCTACTACAAGATGATCTAGACAACCTTATTTTTTATGAAATTATTCCAGATCACAAGTAGGCTTTTAAATACCATAAATTCTTTGAAGGATTTCTTAACTAAAATTGTGAATTAAAAAAATAGTTGTCTTCTCATCTTTAGAATTTTTGAAGAATTGCCTTTTAATTTTTTCTGAACAGATAAAAGAAATGTCTGGGTTGCTTTAACAGGAGTGCTAGGAAATAGAGGATGTTAACAAAAAATGACAAGGTCATATTGTCTAAAGATCCATTGATGAGGAGACTTTTGAATCTTTCTGATTTAAACTCTCAAATTTTACTTTACAGGAAATATTAGCAAAAATTGTACGAGTAATGGATGGTCAGATATTTTTCCTGACATCTTAAGTACTTGTGGATATAATGACTATGAAGATGATTATAAGGTAGGGAAAATAATTCTTCTCTTCATTTAGGTGCTAGTCTTCAGTACAGCTATCAGATGTATTCTGCTTCTAAATAATTCAAATTTTACTGTATCATAATTAATGAAAATAGTAATTTTTGGTAGCATTGATTGTCATATGCTTGGATTGCAAATACCACAAAATGAAATAAATGTAGAATTCAGTAACTGAAACTCAAGGCTCTAAACAGTTGGTAACCGCAGTAAGGCATCTGTATTTCTAATTTTGCAGTGTTACTCAGCTTGTGCACTGACACACAAGTCAGTGTTTTCTGTTTTGTTATTTATAGAAGTTTCTATTATAAGAAATCATCATATTGTAATAATCTGTTCATGCACCACTTGATTGCTTGTATATGTTATAAGAAAAATATAATTAATTTAGGTAATTGAAATTATTGCAGATTTATATCGGACTTTAAATTTAGTTAGCAATTAGAAGTGGTTCAGAAAGCTGTCAAGATATCCTAAATATACTTTAAATTAAAAAATTAGTTTGTTCATTTTGCAAATACAATTTCTTGTTCTTTTTGTTGAGGGAAGTACTTTTTCCATCACTTTTTACCTATTTTCTATCTGTTTTCCTGCTGGGGCTAACAGAGCAAGGTTTTGTTTACAAGCATGAGCTCATAATGTCAGTAAAACACTTGTTATTGTGAACAGATGGAGTCCTCTCATGAATAAAGATGCTTGGCTGGTTGGGTTTTTCTGGGTTTTAGTGTGTGTGGAATAGCTCTAGCAGATTGGTTCTGTCTGGTTTGCAGAGATGTGCTGGCATTCTAGCTAAGACTGACATTCTAGCTAGTTCTTACCATCTTTTTATGTATTTAAAAGCCCTGCCATTGCTCTAGTTGAAAACAGAAAATAAAATGGATAGAATATGTGGGTTTCCCAAATTCTCTGAAGACACATTTTAAAGCATCAGTATTGTCTGACAGTTTGGAATGCACACACATTATTGCTAAAACAGATATTTTAGAACACTGTCACTTAACCCAGACACTGTCATGTGGAGTAAAATTGGGTTAAGACTTAAAAATTCAGATTAACAAAAGATAACATTTCAAGTAGCGAGGAATACTTACTTAGGGGAGGAACTAGTATAATAGAAAAGCAGTTCTTGCTTGACATAATAATTAGTAATTTGAAGGTTGAAGTTATGAGGTTGCCCTCAAAGTTACAGTAACTAAGATTGTGTCTTAGGGAAGGTGGCAAAATACTTTTCGTATGGTAAGTCTTAAGTTTTTTTCTGTATACTTGCTCTGAAAACAATGTTAAAGGAATAGATAGAAACTGTCTTTGGTGTCTGCATCTTCACTGCTGAATGTTTCCAATATAAATCAAATTAAATATTTGTTACTGTTTTTTTAGTGTCTTTTAGCATATGGACTTGTGTCTTTTCTTCAACAGGGACTCACTTCTATACATATTTTATATTTACTTTTACATATATATATATATGCATACACAGATATATATATATGTCTCCAGCTATGCATCTATTTTAGGCAGTTTTGAATATTCTAGAGAGGGTTTAAATGACAGATCAATGAGCAAATACTGAACAGGCCGTTTATTAATAGATGCCAATTTTTTATGTGGAAAATGCACTGAAATGAGAAAGCTTATTTAAAAATACCATAAGCATGTCATCTATTGCTTCTGTGCTGAAAGAACTTGTCTGCTTCCACAGTTTGCATTGATTTTACTCAGTTAAAATGTTCAATTTTTATTCCATGTCAAATGGCATATTATTAGGTTCTATAAAAAGAAACTATTACCTTAACATTTTGAAATTATAAGTTCCTGATACAGCACACTTGAGTGTCTTATTTTATGTTAGATCTTTTGTTAGTATTCTTTAGTGCTTCTGCCTATATTTATAGGGGACCAATTTGACAAGTATGACAGTGTCTGAACAAACTGTATGTTGTCATCACATCAAATTGTAGATCTAAACCTTTATTATACACTTCCAATCTCTTTCCTATAAGTAAACTAGTTACTGCTGGTGTTCAAGATACGTTTTACTTTCATCTCAGTCATTGCAGTAAGTGTCGTGTCTTTTTTTTTCCCTTTTCTGTTTTTGTTGAGCTCATGGCAGCACAGTGGCAAAATTAATAGCTTGATTTGACCATGCTAGAAACACCCATGAAGGTGTGTTAACCCAAGCCTCACTGCAACCTTTCCTTGACATATTTTGACACCTTCTATCTAGACTGAACAAGCTAGAGATGTGTGCTAGCTCTCTTCAGAGGCTATTAAACTCATTGTCAATATTTTTAATATATGGCAAGATGCCTGGTGAATGTAAAGGACTGAAATGTGTCCACTTTATTTAAAATAATGACTGGGTCGTTAGCTTCACGTAATCATAGTGTAAACTGGCCTGAGATTCATTAGGTCACACAAAATCCCCAATATATAGAGTTTACAAGGCGATGTGATTAGAACGCACAGAGTCCTACAAAGACAGTTCACTGAGACAAAGACCCTCAGGGCTGTAAAACATGGTGATACTGTTGCAGCTTCTGCATAAGTAGAAACATCATTTATGGAAGTATTCCCCTGTTTGGCCAGCTTCCTGAAGTGTTCCCTCTAAGGCTTGCTGTTGGAGAGACCCTCCTGTGTGTGCTAGCCACTGCACGGTACAGATACACTACCCAAGACAAGTGGGGTCAGGGCAGTGAGGTCAGGACTGACACAAACACTGTCTTGAATGTCTGTAGCTACCTCTAGAAAACAGATGCAGGACTTCCCTGTGTGAAGTGGATCATTGCACTGGACTAGTGGATTGTTTGTATTGAGTCTAAATTGAATTCTTTCCTCTCTGTGAAATGTAATGCAGGGCAGCCATCTACCAGCAATTTTTCTGTGTGCCTGTAAGTCATGCTGTATTTATTTACATTACATTCTGCATATTTTATTACTTTTTCCATGAGGTGTGATTAAGAGAACTTGAAATGAATGGAAGATTTTTGTATTTAAGTGAGAAGGACTAGGCCTGAATATAAGCTGATATTCTTTCTTGTGGGAAATTTAGTTTATTTAGTTAATTTCAGTGGGAATTTAGTTTATTAATTGCAGACTGTCCCAAGACACCAGAATACCAGCACACAGTAAGAATGTTCACATTCACAGATACACATATGTTGCTACATATTTACACAGGAAAATATGGAAGTTTGTGCATTTATAGAGTTGTCATCTCTCCCATTGTGGTTAGGGAACATTGAATAAGAAGATATTCTTACTGACAAAATTAATGATGCTACTATTATTAAGAGATAGTTATGGCAATGCTGGTCTCATCTTTTTGGGGTGATTAGGCTTAAGTGAATTGAAGGACAAACATGTCAGATATCACTTGTATAAAGATTATTAAATACCATGAGGAATACTGATTTTATTACTTGTATATTTAGTAAATTTTGTTTTTCTTTGCACCATTTAAAAATGTAAGAATATATAGAATTGCCTAATAAGAAAAAAGTAAATGGTCCACAACGTGTAACCCTTCTCTTTATCTGTCGGTATTTATTCTAAGTACAACATTTTAGAAATTACTTCTGTGTTGTTGATGTCAATTTGTCTTTATCCCACTTCTGTTTGCATTTGCTCATTTCAGTGTTTCCAAGGCACTGAACACATTTGCTAGGCGCAGTTCTGATTTTACGTTGTTTATGCAGTTTAAGGTCTTCTGATATGTTCTTCCAGCATGAATATTTGGATATTATGGAATGTACTGTGACATATGTAACATGAAAATATAAGACCACAAATTTTAATGTAGTAGTAAGGAATCATATCTGTGAATACTAGACTCTCTACAGTATTAGCAGGAATATACTAGCCCATTGAACACAAAATGAAAAGTCACTTTGGATGACAATTAAATACTTCAGTAATGATCAGTTAGATTTCTAGTTAGATGAATAAAGAGGTGTGGATTTTTCTTTTACGTTAAAGGTGTCTTCTGGTCAGTAGCAAAACTCCTTTGGACAAAGAATCAAGCCCTAAACTTTCTGAGCATTTTTTCCTTCAGCACTGAAATACTATCTCGCCCTTAAAGGTCTTTTCAAACCAAGGCTGAGGTTGAAAGATCCACTGGGTAACTGTCAACTTTTCCTAGGAAGCTTCTCTGTTGTCTGTTCTGTACATAAAAAGACAACTTATGTCTTCTGAACGTAGTTAAAAATAACATGAAACTAACTTTAAAGGAGACATTAGCAGAAGAAGGTTTCTGTTCTAAGAAAAAAAAACACAAGTGTGTGTAAGAATGGATTTTATAAAAAAGGTGTTTTGAAGATAATGCTAATTACACAAACTTTTACTTATCCAATTGTATGTGTGGTTTTTCATACCCTTTTAAAACCTGTTAACATTAGATTGCCACAAAGAAATTGGAAACATTTTAGGATTAGATCTTATAGCCTACAAAGCAGTTAGAGATTCTGCAAACATTTCCACAACACTGTTCTGAAAACCATAAGCCACTGATGGTGGCTTATGATGCTGGGCCTAACCATGGATTGAGTTTAGTTTAATGGTGGTAATTTGAATATGTTCCTCAAAACTTGAAAAGTAGATAGTTGACTTTCAGTTTTGGAATCAGTAGTGCTCAGATAGTCATGTGAATATTTTGCTGAGGCCAGCTGTTCTTACTGCTGTTGGAAAAGTTCTCTCTTTGTTAGATTTGAAGTAAATTTCATTTCACTTTCATAATGGCATTCAAATTTCATATGCATGACTTGAATCAGTTTATGCTCAGATGCAGTTACAAAATCTAAAGAGGTTTTGATATTTATAGTTGATTAAAATCTTCAAAGTTTTTACAAAAATATACAAATATAATTTAGTTTCAAATTCTGTGTTGGTCAATCCATACCTTCTTTGCACTCACTTTACTCCTGCCAGTCTTGCAAATTTTTTTGCAAATTTTATTAAAATCAAAGGTTGAAGCTGAAGTTTAATTCAGAACTGGCTCACAGAGCTTAGTAAATAAGTTATAAGATATGCCCATCTTACATAAAAGACATTGCTTTTTATGTGCTCTCTGATTTGATATTGCTTTGTTTCTTCTGCACCAATACATTATGAAGAGTTTGTTTCTAAATGGTTCTATGTAAAATACAAAGTAGTGACAAGTACCTAATATCTATAAGTCAATGTTAATTTAAAGTAATTTGGTGTTTTTCAGCTACCACAACACAATGTTGAATTTAATTCTCTTTCTTTATGGTGGTCATGTGTATACTTAATAAACATAAAATTTCAGAACACCATTTGCCAATTTTTTTGTTGGGTCACTGGGAGTTACAGAGGTCTTACAGACAAATTAAGAGACTTCTATTTACGTTCACACAGGAAATTCAAGTAGTGGTATGATTGCATCCTCTGATGCTGTGTCAGATAAGGTGCTTCATGCTGATCATCTAAAATTTATACTTGTTTTTGAAATTCATAACACCTACATTTGAATAATGACAATTTTTGATGTAATGGATTCAAAATGAGTTAGCGTTTACTTAGCTTTACAGTAGTTTGGCAAGCAGGGCTCATTTTTGATTAGCAGAAAATTTTAAAACATTTTAAGACTTTTGATCATTATAATACTAGACCAGTAAAACAGTCTGAAAGAAGGAAATGTGTTCATTAACCACAATTTCAAGGGTAGACTAGAGAATAATTAAAATCTGTATCATAAAATAATTTTAATTGTGTAATTATTTCTTATTTTCTTGTACTTTGAACAAAATTACTATGGCAAGTATTAAGGTCATGTCGAAGTACTCATGGCTGATCAGCTTCAGTCCTGACTTGAACCTCCATGTAGCTATTTCATGTTTGTCCATTTGGGAAATGAATGGCCAGCAGACAGATTCAGTCCTGCTGACACTGACAGCTGTTGGGCTGGGCTAAAAGTACAGAGGATTCTTGTTTTGATTTCAGTCAGACTATTTGTTGCAAGAGTCATTCTTGTGCACAGAATGCCAGAATTTTAAGTGTGTTTTTTATGGAGGAAGACAACTTCTTCTGTTCTCACCAGTGGGTAGAAGTGACAGGAGTCATTTTACAAGCAGCCTGCCTGACAGTTACAGTCAAGCTTGGAGTACATTGCTAGAAGCTAAATTGGAGACAGGTACATGAATGTGGCTGGACAGCGGATGATTTGTTAGAAACTTCATGTGGGTTTTCACCATTTTTTCCTTCATTTAAGGATTCTGAGATCAGATACAAGTAAGACAGGTCCAGTATAAAAAGATTCCGTTGACAGAGTTTTTCTGAAATCAAATCTAGACAGATATTTCAAGAGGGTATGGAATGATAAAAAATGAAACAAGTCCAACTTTTTCATTGGGCATGTTTCAGTCAACCCAGTGCTGCTTGAACCACAGCTGATTTCTTTATGCTAAAGTACAAAACACTCTTATTATATAATAATGTCTATTATTATATAGTCTAATGACTGAAAAAGATTGGAAGTAATATTTTCAGTTCTGTCATATTCACACCTGTCATGGAAACTTGTTTATAGACAGCAACAATTGACAATTTTATGCAGTTTGATGCAATTTATGCATCTACGTCCACATTGGGAGTATTAGACAATAGTCTAGCTCCCAGCTTGAATAATGGGGGTTTATGATGCCTTCAAAAATTGACTAGGTGAAGGACCTTTCAACTTTCAGTACTAAGAATAGAGTGAATCTGGCTGGTATAGTTCCATTTGCTTGAGGAGGTGACACATAGCTTATATATAAAGGGCACGACTCTTGGGAGACTTTGATTATAATGGCTCCTGTATTTCTTGCCAGTGCTACAGAATTGGCCATTAGTTGTTTTCTAAAGACTGAGATCATCTCAGCTGCAAGTTGATAATACCTGAAGCATGAGAGAACTGGCCTGAAGGATGTCTGTGGTGGGAGTCCTTTCTGCTTTCAGGGGATTTCTGGACCAATCACCTTTCACTTTAGCAGGTGCTTTTACTACCAACTTTGGAAATTTCACTCATGTAAAAATGGTCTCAGAAATGCTCTTCAATAAATTTGCATTGGATTCTGAGACTGCCTGCAAATCCATTTAAGCTGCTTTCCTTCTCTTTGAATGATTATGAACAAGTTTTTTAAAAGAACATCTTTTTTTTTTTGTTTTTTTTTTCTTTTGTCTGTTTATTTGATGGCTTTTCAAACTGACAGCCTCTGAAATTGGTTAACCTGGAAGCATGATGGCAGATCATAGTCTAGCCAGGACAGTCAAGAGCAGATCTCAGAGACCTTAAATTTATCCACATAAGCATGAGTACTGAGGGATTATGAATTGGAGATAAACTCTCCAGGAAGTTGTGGAGGCACTCTTACAGACAGGTTAGTCAAGAACTTTTGTGCAGTACGCTTCATTGGTAACAACCACAGATAGTATTTTATTCATAAGGGAAGGAGGCCATTAGGCAAAAAGTACCTTTGAATAACTGTTCTTTCTCCCTCTACATATTTGAGTTTAGATTCGCATCTCGGGAAATACAAGGCACAAGTCAAAAAAAGGCAGGTTACATGGTGAAGGTATTAAGAGCAGACATAGTTACAAGATAATGAATAAGATTAAAAATGTGCTAGAGAAGGCCTTTGAACTCAACACTTTTAGCAGAACTTCCTCAAACAAATGCAATGTTGGGATACTATTAAGAAACAACAAATTTGAAATGGGTATCTTGGTTTTCTTCAATGCTATAAAATCATTCTGCAGTACTGTCTTCTGCAAAATACCCTTTAAGAGAAAAGCACAGGATATTCTGAACAAAAATATAACTTGTACTTTACGGCAGCTAGAATTGGAGCTCATAACGTGCTCTGTGCTCATTTTAGATCCACTGAGAATGGAAACTTGTTTTGACCAGTGTCTTGCTTTGAATGAATACAGATTACAACAGAAGACATTAAAAAGACTGAGGCTCAAACTTTAGCTACCCAAAATCTTTAATCAGTTTAACTTATGTGGGTTTGAAGGAAACTGAATTGATGAACATTGTTTTTACTTTTATTTAAATTAGGTTTTCTTGGATTAATTTAATTTCTAATTTATAAAGTATACATTGTCTGTGTGCACACAGATGTATGTACATATTCAAGCCCCTATTTTGAGAATGGTGCAACACAGGATGAAAATCCAGAATTTTTGTCTTTCTGTGGGAAAAGAGTGTTTAAAGCATAACTTAATCAGTAGCTTCTGATACCTGACCTTTTAGGAGATTTACGTTCAAAATGCCTCCTCCTTCACTTTCCTGTAATTTGTCTATACCAGGCACTGCTGGGTTCTTTTTCATTAGCGTTTAGTAACTGTGAAATACATGCTCATTATGTTAATCACTAACATCACTAAGCCTGTGTGCAGTTGCCAGTAATATGATGGCTGCTAATGTATAGACACATCACAAAACCGAAATTTTCAAACAGTAAGCAAAAAAATATATACTTGTGTGACTAGAATTACTACTCAAATTAATTTAATCTGACTAGATTTATACAACATACTCAGCTGCATTTAATCCCGACTGCCTCTGCCTTTTTTGCTGTGGAAGGAGATCAAGTCTTTGGAGCCTGCACAGAAATCATATCATCCTGATTTCTTTGAATTGCTACAACCACAATAAGACACATTAAACATAGTGTAGAAGAGTTTGTTCTCTTGCACTGAGTCATCCTTTTGCAGGGGACAACAGCTAGTTCTGTTGAGTTGCCTAACTTCTAGAAAGATTACATCCCACTGTTGCATATATTAAGCTAAATGAGTCTTACCTTATTAATTTCACCTAGTCACCAGTAGTTACTGGAAAGATTTTAAAATATGTTGTATTTTTTCTTAATGATAATGTTACTGAGAAAACAGACTTGTGGTATCAGAAATCCATGAGAATTGGACCTCAGATCGAAAAATTCCAAGTAAAAGAAAAATCAAATGCCAGGTTTTAAATTTTGGTCTTCCAAACAAGATAAAAAAAAAAAAAAAAAAAAAAAAAAAGGCCTTAATGGAAATAAACCCAAAAGTTTTTACTGCCTAATGGAAAGATGACCAAATCTGTGGGGAAACTCTTGGGACAGAGTCACATTATCTAACTTTAGACATATGCCATCTGCATCTGCATTAGTCTCTAGGTTCCGTTCATATTTAATGAAGAAATAGTAAATGTTTTCCCTTCACTATCGTGCTAAGTTATTTTAGGTGCCTGTCTTAGGATGGCATGAATAGAATTCTGCTGCTTCTGTTCATTGATTATAAGGAGAATCTCGGTACCTAGCTTAGATGGCCTTAGCCCTGCAAAATTCAGTGGCTTGTAGCGCATCTCTTTCTTTACTGTACTGTCTTGCACTTTACTCTTGTTTTAAGGAAGTAAACAGGAACTGCATTCCTGGACATGGAGAACGTTTAGTGGGAGGCAAATTTGCTTCTACTAAATTCAACTTCTTAGGGACAAAAAAAAAATTCCACAAAAAATGGAAAAAAATACTTGGTTGAACTACATAAATCAGATAAATTTCTGTGTTGTTAGCCAGTATAATGGATCCCAAGAAAAGGGGAAGTAAAAGATGCATGGAGTTCAAATTGTTCCTGACAAGAAGCAATGCAGAACATACAAGCAGAATCAAGGCTTTCCCATGGGAACATTGGTCTGACTGCAATTTCCCAGTAGTGGCTTGTAGGCCAAAATGATGCATTTCAGTGCATGCCATCTAAGGACTGTAGTGACCATGGGTCGTTAAAGTCTGTAGATGAATTGATTCTGTTAATGTATGAAAGTATAATAGGTGCTGTGTCTAGGACAAGAATGAAGAAAGGAAAACAATGTAGCAGTGGTACAATTCATTCTGAAATGAAGGTAGGCAAAAATATGGAAAAAGTAATCAAAGGCAATGCAGACTAAACATGGTTATAACTTTTATATACTTGGCACCAAATAATTTACGTATTTCCTAAACAAAAATTTCCAAGGCAAGATAGAAATTAAGGAGAATGTACAACCTCTGTTTGGATCTGGTATGCTTGAACCTTTTAAAGGATTATTAACGTCATAAAAATACAGTGCATAAATGAGAGAATTATGTAACACAAGCGGTGACTGTTTTATAAGCGGCAAACTTGTTGAATTGCAAATAATTGCATCAGAAGAAGTGATCAGAAAACAGGAGATTTCTTCTTACCTGTTCAGAATATAAGTCAAATATGAAACCTTTCACCTGACATAGCAGGCTTCCTTATGTGGTGGGAACTGACCCAGCTGTATTCACAATATCTGAGCAGGTCCTGGAACAAATAACTTGGGTCTTTCAGTCATGTCCATGCCAACACAGTCAACCACGTCAAGTTTATAGACGTTTACATTCACATACTTGCCACATACTTTACAACCTGGAAGGCTGAAGTTCAGCTTACATATCAAAATTACTGAAGCTGGATATTTATTTGACATGTAGATGTCTAATCACTAGTGTGTGGAAACAAGGTTTGATGTGATTGCCTAAACACAAGTATTAGTGTCATTTGACTCGCCACTGCCACTCCAGCAAAGAGGTCCTTTGTCACATCTGCCTTTCCTGGGTACCCCAGGGCAAGTACTTGTACATAACTACGTCTGGGCAAGCAGGTATGGTTTGTTCATTACATCAGTGGAACTTGTGTTGACCACACCATGATGTCTACTTAAGGGTGAGCTGAATGTCAATCTTGGCTGCATTTTTTCAGGTCTTGATTCTGTAATCAGTACCTCTGGCTTTGTAAGGAGGGGAGCTAGTATGTCTGTTGCTATGAAAATCAGAAAAGTTGGACAAACCTTTTGCTAATTAAGATGTTGCAAGTGGGAGCTTGACAGATGAGAACAGATCTCTATCCTCTCTTACTTGGTAATAAATTAGCATCCACGATAGCTAGCAGAGCACTTCTTACCTTAGGTACTGATATGAAATCAGCTGGTGCTAGAACTGGCATATTCATTTCAGTGTCATGAGTTGGTAGCTTAACTTTAGTTGGTCTGGCCAGCAAAAAAAAAAAAAAGGCAATTTGATAATGGAGATTTTATTACTTAGATATTTTATAGCTAGAATGATGTTGTTAGTTTGATTTTCCTTTATGTATTTGAAAGGATAGAATGAATATCAACAATTGAGGTGTTCTATACTGACGAGCAGAATTCACACTCTGGGCTGTAATTTAAGACATTAAACATAAAGGTGCTGATATAGCTTAACTGGATCATTGTGTGATAGTAAGACATGTAGTAAAATAGTAAGACATTTGTGTATGTTGTACAGCATGGACTAGTCACTCAGAACAGTAAGGATATGTACCCATAGTACAGCCTTTGAAATCCTCTCCCTGCAGTAAATACAGAAACCCTTCAGGTGAATTAATAGTAAAGGATGTTATGACTCATTTTGGAGAAACTATTATATTCAGTGCCAGGTAGAAGCCGAGGACTTGAGTAATGAGTTCTCAAATATGTCAAATGTTCAAGAATACCTACTTTTTATTGTTGAAAGGAAACATGCAAGTTAAAATCACTTCTTATAGTTGCTGGACAGCTTGATCTCTCATGTAAATATGGTATAAGTAGTCACTAACAGCAGAATTATATAATCATGATATCTGTATTGTAAACTAAATCTATTTTATTAATTCAAACATTTTTAAAGATCTAGGAAGAAAAGTCTAACCAAAGTCAGTAAAAGAGAGTTTTGAAATGAAGGAAGTAGTTGACTGGAGAAAGTTGAATGTCTAGCCAGAGGGAGATAATCTTAAGTCTGGAGTATAGAAGCCGTGGTACTTCGAGGAGAGTACACAGTTGGGTCAGTTTAGTCATCTGTTTGACACATTGTTTCCTTTTAATCTCACATGCTTCCTGTCTTGGAGTTTTTTCTGCTCCTCAGGGAAACCTGAGACTGTCTTCGGAGCAGATCTTATAATGAACTCCTAGCACGCTTTGGCTGCTCAGCAGCAGAAAGGGACCTTACAGCTGCTTTAAGATTTTCAAACACAATGAGAAACCTGAATAAGAGGGAAGAAGTCCGTTCTACTGGACACTGTGAAGGGCCAGGGGACAATTTACGTCAGAAGTCCTGGTTTAAGTGCTTTCCTTTTGGAGGCTCTTAATAAATACCACCTACAGGAGGCCAGCAATTTAACATGTCAGCATCATTAAGCTACTTGGTAGTTCCCAGGATAAGAAGACGAGAGTGGTATAAAGTTATCCTTGTGTCCAGTCTTACCAGGTGTTGTGTGCATGGCTTTAGGATACCTGGCAAGACCCTCATCTCTGCTCTGCAGTACTGTGATGTTGAATATCACTGTTACTATTAAAAATGTATCTCTGCCAATCAGTTTTTCCCATGAAAGTGAACAAGAAATCCTTGACTTAGTATTTAAACAGCACGGATTTATTGACATTATAACATTTTACAAATTACATTTGTCTCCCTCAAATTTACAATATTTACATGGTGGCTGTTTAGAATTTTTTATTTAGAGACCATTTAGGCTTCTATGTGTATACTCAGTAAAAATGCACTCAGTAGAAACAGGATGTGCAAATGCCAACAAGATGATAACAAACAGAACATATCGTGGAACTGTTGTGCATCATTTCTAAGCTTTACACTGTATTTGCAACTCCTAATTAAGGGTCATTTCCAATTAAAACTATTCTATGACTTGCTCAGGGGTCAGAAAGAAAATTCTTTTTCTTGCAGAATACTGTTAATGGGGACATGAAGCTGCCAAATTAAGTCATTTTTCAGAGCATCCTTTTTCCATAATTTTGCAGAGACGGTCAGGTTGAATAAATGAAGGAGGGTGCCCAAAGTATTTGAAGTTCTTGGTGCCATGGCCTGTTGTAATTGCTGCTGAGAAACTGTTCATCACTCTATTCCCAAAAAGTTGCCTGGAAATTGGCTGATATTCCTATTGTTAGGACAGAAGCCATATTAAAGAAGTGTAGGGTGTGATCTGCAGTGCTTGTCCATAGGCATAGTTTTTAGAGCCATCGAAAAATGAGCAAAACTGGGGAGTATAATTCTGCCATTCTAGCAGAAAATTTAAATCAGTTCTGAAGAACTGCTCTTCATGTGAAATTATGTTAATTATAAAAAAAATATTTTTAGAATTGTATCTGAAAACAATTTTAGCAACATTGTTCAAGAAACCTTGGACTACTTATTGTATTTTACAAACACAGGGTTCATGTAGAAAAACAGGATCTTTTGGGGGTGTCTGAGTGCCAGCATTTGTCAACTCTGGGTAGCTACACTTGATTTAGTCACTGTGGAGCCTCTTCATTGTCCATAGATATATATCCAAGGAAGTCCATGTTGGCTGCTTACATAGATACAAAATGTGTTTCCTGGAATCTCCTGCGAAGAGACCCTACATTGCTTTAGATGTTTATATTTGCAGCATAGACATCTAATGCTAGATGAAATAGAGCCTATGGTTTATGCCCACAGAGTCCCTGGGAATGCAGTGAAGCTCTGCAAGTATAGAGAAGAGCCTATAAAAGCAATAACGTAATATTTTGTTTTACCATTTTAACCTGCCAGGGACACCAGTTTAAAAAAAAATAGCTGTATTTGTCTGGGATTTTAACTGAGGAACTTTCTTAAGGTCATTCTAATGGCACTGGAAACTTCATTAAATGCATATTTTCCTTCTTTATCTCTGCAGTAAATGTATATTATGTAAGGCAACCAAAACATTAAAATGTCAGGACTGTTGTCAAAAAAGCCATCACAGCTTACTTCTCCAATTAACAAAACAGATTTGTTTCCTATGATACCTCCTATACCACTTTAGGTCCTAACAATCATGCCAGTTGCTATGAATACACTTAAGATATGTGGCAGTTACATTTCCCTTGTTTTTCACCTTTAACCATATCTATGATAGTGCAGTTGCAAGATTGTTCATTTCATTTCACATTTCATTTAATCTTTTCCATATCTGTATAGTATTTGCTAAGTGAATGTCCAGCTAATTTCATCATGAATCGTGATTGCTAAAGTTCTTTACTTGGCCTTTTAAATGCTATAAAAATACAGTGATTTGCTCTTCCTTTTAGTCTCTTAGTTTATTTTAAAGTATTATTTCCCTGATACTTTTTACAAACATTGTTCAAGAAGGTGAGCAATATAACCATCTGCAGTAAACACTGAAATTTTGTCTGTTATACATAGCACATTCTACCACTGGTATTAAAAAGTTTAATTCTGTAACATTGTAAAAAACCTACAGTTTTAATATTTTATATAGCTTGAATGGAAAATAATGGCAGTCTAATGACTTCTTTGTAGGCATAACTCAGGAAGCAGCTTAATTTTGAGAATGTTGAGCATTATTTTTCTTGATGTCATTCAGAATAGGATTTAATGTAATATGTAGCTGGTAAATTTTCATATAACTGTCAGTGGACTGTGCCCTTCAGCCTTTTTTCAGCTTTTCCTCTTGAATTTTAGCAAATAACTTTACTAAAGAAAGAAAAGGTTGTTTGGGTCACAAATTATTTAAACATATAAATTAGGAAGTTAATGAGACTTAAACATGTCTTAAAATTAAACTCATGTATAAATGCATTCCAAAGTACACTAGAGTCCTCAGAAGGACTGAGAAGGATTCAGAGATAATCCATTCTTTTAAACTGTGGCTTATTCTTCCCACTTTGGTTGTGTTTATGCAAGCTGATGAATATGATTCTTTCTTCTGACCTCATTGACATGGGATAGTCATCTGAAATTCTACCTGCTTGTGTATAAGTTACTGAAGGTGAATTTTCTACTAAGATAAATTGGCTTGAGATGTTGCCTTGCAAAAATTTTGGACTAAAGATACAACATTCTTATCATGTACTGTAGAACAGAGTGACTGTAATGCTAATTATTTAGCCTTCAGAGCTATTTAATGAAAAATTACATCATTTCACAATTTCACATATTGGTATGTGGTTTTTGCATATGTATTTTTTCTGTGCAGGTCAACTTCTATGTAAGGGTGAAGGCAATTTATACTCTTGGACACAGTGTATCTCTGATTGCTCTGACAACGGGAAGTATAATTCTTTGCCTTTTCAGGTATGTGTTTTTCATGAATATGCACAATGACAGGACAGTTTTAACTGTTATCTGATTGCTCAGACATTTAGAAGATGCATTGGTTTTACACTTTTATCAAAGCTGACAGTAATGTCATGCAAACTTGATTTTCGCAAGCACCAGTCTTACTAAAAAAAACCAAAAGATTTTATAAATTTACAGACATTACAGTGCATGTAATAAAGAGTAGTCATTTAGGAATGGATTTTATAACACATTTTCTATTTGATTATTAAAATCAACACCTTGAATTGCTCTTGAAAATTAGCAGTATGCTGGTCTCAACACTGGACAAGTGGGCAGCCACTTGCAGAAGCTTTTAAGTGGTCTCCATAGGTACTATAATCAAAGGTAATCAATCCCTCCAAGTGGAGAGATCAGCATTGCTGGATTTGTATATGTATGCTTCAAATTATACTTCATTTAATCCTGAATATCTGCAGTATTTTTAAAGAAAGAAAACATAGAATAATGTGGAGTTTATTGTAGATACTGTGCTCCTGACAAGGAAGTGCAAATTCTTTTTCAAGTATTATGATTTGACTTCTGTAGTCCATTCTATATTATGTGCTGTCTGGCAGTAGAGATACAGCCTCAGGGCTTTGCAGCTTTTACAGTGTCACCTATAAGCAGATGAAAGGCAGAACTGTTGGGTGGGAAAAGGGGAGCTGTTTCTGAAGGTTTTCATGCAATTGCAATATTCTGTTCTGCGTTTCTTTCAAAGAACTGGACTTGATTTTAATCTTTACAGAAACATTATGTGTTCCAATTATTAATACCTGTAAAAGACACATTTGGAAGCATTGTAAATGGAAATAATTTTATATCTGGCTAACCTTTTAGTCTCAAAACAAAGACATATAACATAAATACATTGCCAGACTAAGCTGTTGTCATTTTTCAAATTACTATAGTTCCACTACCCACATAATAGTCTATGTACTTATTATAATTAGAGCTGTTTTCTGACTTACCACAAGATTTCCTGTTGACGGTTGCACTTTGCCAGGCACATTCTTGCTTCTGCAAACTTAATTTATAAAGAGTAAAGCTAAAAATTTTGATTTCGTCAAAAGAAGTTTCTTTACCCATCTTAGACTGCAAGTTTCTATTTCTTCATTTTTAATTTCTTAAGTTTTAATATATCATAAAGTTTCGGAAAAGTGGCTATCAAAATGTTTGAAAATAAATACTAGTTTTCAGATATTGTAGAAAATCTTCATCTGAAGTTCACCAACTCAACATGAAAATAAATTGTAGAACAGCACGTTTCCACATAACACTGACATTCTAGAACATATCAGAGATCTTACCATACTTCCTTTGGTGTTACTCCTGTATAATAAAACCTCCAAAAAGAGTCAAATTATCTGATGTTTTCCTTACCAAGGAGAAAAATATGAATCTCTATAATTTCTGTAGCACGTGCTGTCATATGCATCAACTGTCTATGTACGTTCTCCACATGGTGGTTTTGCATCATGAGGTAGTCATATCAAAAGGAGTAAGCATGACAGCTTTTGTTTCATTGCTAAATAGTATTTCTTTGTCATTTCAAATCATCATACATAAAAACAGTTTCTTGCCTACTACCTCCACAGGGTTGGTTTAGCAGCCTGGTATACACACCCAACATTTATTATTTCAGTTACTGAATGGAATGGAGAACTAATCTAAATTAGCCAAGAAAAATATTTTCCTCCCATTTGCAGCTTGCATGTATCTCTGATGGTATTCTGCTGGCTACTTGTCCAATATAGAATGATATTAAATGGCAGACCAACAGCCAAACTCCTCCCTCCACTACCATATCATACACCAGAGGTCCAAAGTGCCAGACAACCAGAGGGAGGAACATGTCAATGCACTCACCCACCACAGGGGACATGACAAAGGGAGCAAGCCAGCCAAGACATTGGAGATGGCAGCAGCCAGGCTATGAGCAGAGTTATACAGGAAGGACTCCCAGACAGCTTCCTGTTCCAGCCCTGCCATCCTGGGAACCCCACTTGCCTTGAAGAGTCAGGAAGCCCTTCCAATAGCCAGAATCCCCACACAACCACTGAACATTCAGACAAACCTCTCAACCCCCCTGCAAGCAGTAAGCCCTTCTAGAGGTGGCTTCTTGCCCTGCCTCCAAGTTGATGTGGAAGGTGGAGGCACCTGATGGTGATCTCCTCATCAGTTCCCATCCAAGGCTGGCCAGACCCTGGGTGAAAACCAGTCAGGAGGGTCTTTCTTGCCTGGTTGTGGACATCATCCATATGCCAACCCTGATGAAGGGCTGGGGGTTAAGCCCCAGCGCTTCAGACAGGAGCATGCAATGTTCCATAGGAAGGTACAGTGCGGTCCAGCGTATCGGTGGTACTTCAGTTTTTCTCGGATCCTGTTTCAGCAAAGGATATTCATAGCTAGAGAAATCACTGGATTTTTGACAACTGCTTTAAGTTCAGCCTGGTGTTATGCCCTTTGCCAAACTGGGGACTAGCAAGATGGATCTGTTCATTTACTTCCCTACGCTCACTGTAACTGTTCTTGTTTTAGTAGTTTCAGAATGGATTATTTAGTGTTCTTTAGTAAAAAAAATCGGAACATGAAGACTACTTGGATGCTGCCATGGCACTCCAACATAACATCCTGTTGTATCTTCATTCTTTCAGTACTCGTGCTTGCTACAATGCCCTGGCTTCTCGCTTATTTCCAGGTGCAGTTCAAGGTGCTGGTTTTGACAAAAAAAAAAACCTCTTAGCAGTCTGATTTCTGGGCATTTGATATTAAACAATTCTGTTAAATGGGAAGATCTTGAAGCACTCAATTTATAACTTGCTTCCCCTGAATACCCATCCATTTGGAATATTTAATTTGTCATTTGTTTGCCAGACTTTCACATGGCTGCTGGTCTAAAGAAGAGAAGTTCTACATCTCACTGGATAGAAAAGATGGGCAGTCTAATGTTTTGAATGTGTTGTTATTTGTTCCTGCATACACTCACATCATAGGATGAAAAGCCATTACATAGGAAAATGCAGGAGTTAAATAAGAAATTAAACCAGAAAATAATAGATGAGAGCCTGCCTGAAATACATCCAGGATAATCAAAGTTTTATTTGCAAGAAACACACTGGCACCAGTGCACAAACAGAAGTATAGAATAATCTATGCTTATTATCAGTTTATGTTAAAGTGTGGGAGAAATACCACTGGGATCTTTTGGTCTGTGATGCTGAAAAGAAGTAAAATATATTCTGTTGGTGTATTTTGGACAGCCTATGATGATGATGAGGATGAGAATGATAAAACCAAACAGGAAGGCAACACAGAGTATGACAGAGGAGAAAAGGGTAGGCTCTTACTCAAGGTTCATATTACTAAGAAATGACTGTAGGGTAATAGAAGTCTGTTCAAGAGCTTTCTCAAAATCTAAAATGCCTGTTTTTAAATCTCTTCTTAGAAAACTTCATTGTACTCGGAACTACATCCATCTGAACCTGTTCCTCTCTTTCATTCTAAGAGCAATCTCTGTTTTAGTCAAGGATGATATTCTCTATTCCAGCTCCAACACAGCTCACTGTCCAGAGGATCAAACCTCATGGGTAATAAAACATTTGCTACCTGGTATAATACTGTTGTATCACTACATTCTCCTCCCTGATCCTTGTAAATATTCAGGAATACCAAGCTGTCAGTGTAGACAGTTCTCTAGAGAATATAATGACTAGCAAAATGGTCTGTTAGAAGCAGCCAGACAAAGAAGGCTGCAGCACAAATAAGAGAAGTTAATGTTGTTTTGCATGCCCATGAAGGGACATATCATCTCCCAGAACAAATAATGACCAGCTGTAACTCAGAATAAATATGGCCACTGCATTAATCACCTGGGAGAGTTTAAGACGAGCAGAAGTGCCATCAATTGAGAAGAGTTAAAGGCAGCTCATCTTGAAAGGTTCCAGCAGCTTTATCGGGGGGTACGGGAATTGGACAGGTATCAAGGGAGGGAGAGGAATGAGTCAGGGAACTAAGTATTTGCAGGAGTTGTCTTTATTAACCCCTCTGTACTTTCTGGCTGTGACAGAAGTGTTGTCATCTGCATTCTTGACTCGTTTGTTTATTGCATTTTAATGCAGAGTGGTTAAAAAAAATCTCATCTCACTGTTAGAAGACTGATCACTATATGATATTCTACATTCTCTAACTCCGTTGTTTCAGTCAAAAGTGCTGCAGAAGTCTGACAGTATTGCTGAATATCTTCTGAATTTACTACAATTTAAGCTTGTGTGAAGAAAATTAAAGGAAGATATTTTTATACTGATGAAGCCATATTATCCCAAAACATAAAGTACTTTGCAATGACTACCAAGCCATATGTATGAATTCATAATCTGGGCTATTTCTAATGAAGACAAATAGGCTCAGATTTAGTAGAGCCAAAGCAGCCAAAGTAGTAGGCAGGCAGATTGGCAGAGGTAATCAGAAATTGCTAGGTCCTTGAAAGATTAGTCAATGGACTCTTAAGATATTTCTTGATTTCTGCAATTTCTTTTATTCTCTAGTTAGAAGAATAACTAAGCTTCCTATCTTGGTATTTGAATATGTCCAGTTTTGTGGACCGTTGAGTAATTTCTGTTGCCTTGTATGTGGGATGATCTAACACCAACTTGGCAAGGCTGCTTTCTCTTGCATTGGCTGGATGAGACCTTTCTTAGGTAACAGCCTGTGGGATTTGCCCTTTTTGTAAGATGCGTGTGATGTTCCACGGTTCTGCTGCACACACAGGTATTTAAAAGCACACAATTCAAATTGCAATGGAACTAGGTGTTGGGTCCCAATGACACAGCCATAATTTTGGCTGACTCTTCACTGACAGATACCATCAGTGTTCAGCATCCGGAAGTGCACCTGATGCAGGATTAGCTGCAGAAGGAAGGGAAAATATTTTGATAAGGTGTTCTGGTGTGTAAATCAAAAATATAATGTAAGGTAGTATTGGAATTTAAAAATATTAGAAAATTTTTAGAATTTGACTGCTAGTCTGGTTGTAAGTAGACATATAAAAGCAAATTGCAGCTTGCGTTTTGAAATGTTTAATTTTCTCCGTGTTAAATTTTCTGGCCCATTACTGGTCTGCACTGGATATCCCTTCAGTGGCTACAAAGTCCAGAGGTAAGACTAGTCCTACCAAGTGAGATGACTAAACTTAAGCATTTTCTCTTGGGCTTCTGTCTTTCCCCCTGGATAGGTTATCTCAATCTGCTTTCAGACTTTCTGTGGACATGACTGTTTCTCTTCATGAGTTGTATAAAGAGCCAGTTGGCTATTGGTTGGCTAGTTTCAGCAGAAACGTTGCTTGTAGGCAGCTAAAATCAAGTGAAATTAAGTCAAGCCTTTGGGCTCTTTTTTGTCTATATAGGCATGTACACAGGCATAAATATAGGCATGTATGTTACTTGGGAGGCATCTGAGACACCACAAGGGGCTGATGGTTACAAAAAAGTATCTCTGGGAGGTCTGTGCCCTTCTGGTTTAGCAGCTAGTGACTGATGTCCCTGAGGGGATCCCACTTCATAATAGACACCTATGTTTAGAGAGAGGAATCAATCATTAAACGAGTAAGTTACTTACTTAGGTATTTAGTGTACTTGGAATTTTAGCAGAAACAGTGGAGGTATGAAGGATGTTTAAAATGGGGGAATAAAGCATGCAGGAGCTGGAAGTTTTATTTAGTCCATTTTGTTTAGTCTGTTATAATCACCATGTTATCACAATTCTCAGCTCAGTCTCAACAGAAACATTTTTATGTTCAATTCTTGAATCCCAGATTCCTGC
>NW_008581977.1:38008-46068 GCF_000691845.1 Merops nubicus
CAAAGTAGCAGCAGCCAGCACTGTGGAACATCAGCAGCACAGACAGATGAAAATTAATTCTGAGAAGTAGCACACAGACCTTAAGTATATTGGGACTTCATTTTATGATACATACTTATGTGGTTTGTTAATTAAGAAACACTAAAGCATTTTCTAAAGGGAAAACAGTTTTAAAAATTCAAATCAACTTTTTGTTCAAAGTCTAATTAGACTATTCATCACACAGAGTGACATTTTTCACTCAAGTTTCCCATTTGGCCTGGAAAAAATCATAAAGCAGTTTGTTTGTCAATTTTTAGTATTTTAGGAAGCCAGCTGGGAGTTCTAATGTAATTATTAGCCACCTAATAGATGACCATTCAATCTAATAGTCATTCATTAACTATTGCAAATGTATGCTGTTACTGATAACCACCACCTTTTACAATATTTCTGGACTAATCTGCTATGAGAGCAAAGTAATTTTTTATAATTCATTTTCTTTTTATACATACAATAACATATACAATGTCTCAACTTGCTTGACTGAAGAAAAAGCAATTCTACTGGACCTGAGTTACTACTATTACATGGAGAGTTAAGAGCTATACGATATATTAAGACCAGAACAATAGAGCATCTTTCCTGCAACAACTTTGATCCCTATTGTCATATTTCAGGTGGGCTGCAAAGCTATTTTGGTGTTTTTTCAGTATGGTGTTATGGCAAACTTTTACTGGCTCTTAGTTGAAGGACTTTACCTCCACATCCTCCTTGTGCTAATATTCTCCCCCAACAGACACTTTACGATTTACCTGCTGATTGGATGGGGTAAGAACTTTAAAATCTTATAACTTTTTTTTTTTTTCTATATGAATATATTAGTCAGGTTCAATATTTCATACCAAGGTAGTCATGCCATTTCTGTGGGATGACTTCTCAGACTCACTAGTTCCTCAGTTCAGCTCCAGCACAGGTTACAGTCACTGTACCATGGGGAAGAGTGAGCACAAAATTGCTGAAGCTGACTGCTGGAATGCTCCTTGCAATGGTTCTGACCTGTGGCGGTGTGCACAATGCCCAGGGATTGTTCAGGAGATGGGATGGTGCAGGAACTGCCACCACAAAAACATACAATTAGGAGGAAAGAGAAGTTTAGCTGCATAGCCACAGGGTATTCTATGCTCTCTGACTTTGAAAATCATAATAAAATTGTCCACCTGGTTTTAAATACATGTATTCCTTTCACTTACAGAAAGTGCAATGATATGTGTATGGAGCAATTTAAAGCTTCCAGTAATAGGTGGTCATAAAACATTTAGGTATTGCTGGGGAAAGGGAATAAACCAGTGTGTGGGAATGGTTCCTTATGAAATGATTTACACTTTAGTTTTATATTGTAGTCCTTGGAAGTGCATTGGGAATGCATAACTTGTATCTGTCTCCCTCAAGGTCACTCTGACAGCTTGAAAGAAACCTAAGAAAGGCTGAGAATATTCTTTGTGGTTTTGTCATTACAGCTACATTTTATAAGAAATAATACCACTTCTCTGCAGTTTTGTTTGTTATGATGGAATCATAGAATGTTTTGAGTTGGAAGGGACCTCAAAAAGGCATCTAGTTCAACCCCTCTGCAGCAAGCAGGGACATCCCCAACTAGATCAGGTTGCTCAGAACCCCATCAAGTCTGACCTTGAATGTCTCCAGGGATGGGGCCTCCACCTCCTCTCTGGGCAGCCTGTTCCAGTTTCACCGTCCTCATAGTAAAGAACTTCCTAATGCTTACATCACGTAGCTCATCAAATGGGCCTCCCTCTCCATTCACTAAACTGTTCACTATATGCTGTATATTACATAGACTCATAGAATCATTTTGGTTATGAGAGACCTTTGAGATTATCAAGTCCAACCATTAACCCAGCACTACAGGTCACCACTAAACTGTGTCCCTACGTTCCACACCTACCTGTTTTTTAAAGGCATCTAGGGAGGGTGACTCCACCACTTCCCTGGGCAGCCTGTTCCAATGCTTAAAAACCCTTTCAGTGAAGAAATTTTTCCTAACATCCATCCTAAACCTCCCCTGGCGCAACTTGAGGCCAACTGCTCTTGTCCTGTACCTTGTTACCTGGGAGAACAGACTGACCCCCCCACCTCAGTACAACCTCCTTTCAGGTAGTTGTATAGAATGAGGTGGTGTCCCCTGAGCCTCCTTTTTCCAGAGTAAACAACTCTGGTTCTCTCAGCTGCTCCTCAGAAGACTTGTTCTGTAAACCCTTCACTGGTTTGGTTGTCTTTGGACATATACCAGTGTGTATTATTTGAGGAATAATAGTTGCTAGCAGGCTGATTTATTTTGGGTTTTTACTTATGTTTTTGTGATCATCTCCTAAACATCTTTGGGATTTTTCAGGAATTCCTACCATATTCATTATTACGTGGACAGTGACACGGATCATTTTAGAGGACACTGGGTAAGTGTGTGGGGGAGAGTACAATCCTTGGATATGGTGGCTTGCTGTTCTGAAGAGGATGAGCACAGAACTGAAATTTAGATATGTCAGTAAAGGGACAAGTGTTTAGGACCTTTTCAGCGTGCTGTTTTGCTTGCTGTTTATCTGAAAAATTCTAAAGGCAGGAGAGGGAACAGACTTACAACTGACATTACCCCTTGAGACGCACATTTAGAGCTATGTGCTTTGTAAGTCAAAATAATACTTGAAATAGCAGTGGAGGTCCTTGGGTTCAGTGCTGCAATACACTGCAGTAGGATGCTGGGCATTCTGATTTGCTAGCTAGCAACTCAAAAGACTGAAATGTAGTTAACTGTGAGTATATCTAAAATGCATTCCCAGAAGTGAAGCAAAGTGATGTAAACATATGTAAGATGCACATAGTCAGGTAACACTATGACTAACTAGAGCTAGCCCTGGCTTCTGGCATGGGAAGGGGATCTGAGACAAGAATTCTGTAGGAAGTTGAGACCTGCTGGTTCTGCAGGCCCCAAAGAATGGGAGAGCATTACTAGCTAGTGAGGAAAACAGTTTTCACACCCTTTTTTCAATCTGACTAATATTTTCCAGTTGATTCTGTAATTAAACTGAAAAATCATGCCCTACATAATTTCTAAGTTTTCTTTGAAAGACCTCTAACGTGTCAGCTGAAGCCAGCTACTGTTTTCCTTTGCCATGGTCACAGTCATTATGATCACAGAATTCTGAAGGGTATTGCCCTTGTTTAAAATTAATTTTCAGAGCGTGTGGACCAAAAGTGCCAAGCCCATAGTGAAAATTAAATTTTCTGCTTTTCAGATGAAATGTCAGGTTCAATCTCACATTTCCCTAAACCAGTTCCAGCCATCTATAACCTAAATATCCCACAAGGAATTATGTAATTTCAATTGTATCTGTCAGTTGCTTTATATCTTCCTGCTACCCAGAGGCTGGTGTTAAGTGCTGATTGGAAAAGTGTCCTTACACAATGTGAAACTAAGCTTGGTTTCCCTAAAGGCCAACATCCTGCACGATGTCTTAATGGTACAGTCTAGTTTGCCTGATGATTTAGCTGATTTGAATATGCATATTAAAACCAGGGAAGTCAAATCAAAAGCAGAAAAAGATTGCATGCCAAATTCTAGGCTAGAACAGGCATTATTTTTGTGTGCTTTGACTTGTATATAAGAAAGACTTCTCTTCATAGGTCTTGCTTGCCAGATGATATTAATGTCAACATCATTTTACCTTTTTTTTTTTTTATAGTTGCTGGGATACAAATGAGCATGGTGGTCCCTGGTGGGTTATACGAATACCAATTTTAATTTCTATTATAGTAAGTAAACTTTGAAGCATGAATTATTGATCAGTTCAGTGTTGCGTGGTGCATATAGCCATTATTCTTTACTGCTAGTTACAGATAGGCAAGAATTCTGTTTTAATGAAAAGAAATTACGCTGTAGGAGAAATGTTAAACAGATGCCAAGGCCATTAAAATTTGTTCCCTTCAAAATTTATCTGCCTCCTATTAAATGAGCAGTTGTTTTCTTTGTATGTTGTTATTTCTTTAACATCTCTCCTGTTTATGAGCTTGGGGGAAGCAAAAATCTAATTATAATTCTCAGTGAATTGCAGATTTGATTTTGTGTGTAAATAGAAAGCCCTGCAATTGAAAATCTGATATTACTGCAGCCATAAAAACTATGGATGTGTATATCTTCCTTTAATTGGTAACGTACTGAAATATATATTAACATGAAGTATTTGCAAAAGAATAGCATTTGAAAATGTTTCATGGGGCTTTTTCTACACAGAACTCATTGGAATTACTGGAGTGGCATAACAGAATTCCTGTTCACTGTGATGATTGTGCAATTAACTTTGGGTATAATATACTATGGTCATATATCCATTTCTGAAAACAATTACAGTGCAAATTTAATACATTTCAGGTACCCTTGCTTTATTTAAAGTAAAAATAGGACATTATTTGATTACACAAGATTTCAAGGGTCCACATTATGCTTGGGCTTGCCTTTCAATCTGTGCTGAGTGATAGTCATTTCAAAAGAGCTGCCTATCATCTTTACCAGAGTGAATTCTACAGCACTTAAAGAGAATGCAGAGTAGGCCTATGTGTGAAATGACATAACGTAAGGACTCACAGAAAAGATGGTTTATAATATGAAGAAATGGGCAAGCAACAGAACTACAGCATGAAGAGTTTGCGTACCTCAAAGGAGATGGAGAATGTGAGGTGGTCCAGAGTGAAGAAAATATGCTGAAAGATAAAAGCAAAATAAACCACCTGGTGTTTACAGAAAGATGAAAGTCTGTTCTCTAGATGTTCATTTTAAAAAGCTATCTGGTAGACAGCTGAGCCTTCATGTGCCAGAAAGCAGTGCTTCTCCAAAGTCCTAGACCTGGAAATGGAAGTTATCCAAACGCTCATTGGCAGACTTGAATTGCAGCTGGATCTTGGGAAAGGCTGGGAAATGAGTTGTGAGTCAAGGAAATGGAGTACTGGTCAGTCAGCAAAAGTTGAGTGTGTCATAAAATGTGGATCAGAATCACTTTTTGAGGCAAAGGAACAGTCGTTCTTTTTTAAATGGTTTTATTACTGATTTGATACAAAGGGATTATAAATCATAAGGAGATGCTTTGAAAATTGCCTTTTTTGTCTTGCCGGGTGTGCGTTTAGGATCTGCTGTGTCCTTCTAGATATGTTCCTTCTCTTAAACAGCATACCTTAGGGGTGAGAGCAACTGAAGATGGGCAAGTGATTCTGCAGTTTCTACTGTGTGAACCTGCTTACTTTTCTGATAAGATGATTCTTTAGCTGTTCGATGAACTACATTTTACATTTGGGAAGTTAAGCTGTGAAAGGGAGGTACAGAAGCTGTCATACTTAACTTTTGCTGCTGGATAAGTAATGTATCTTGTTGGAGCATGAAACTACAATCAGCATGTTCATTGTGACAGCTGAGATGGTAGGCAAACTCACTGCTGTGCAAAGTAGAGCTTGCATACACAAAGCATGACGAGTGAAGGAAATTTCACATAAAATTGGTCAATGATGACTGAAAAACACTACATTCATGAGAACATAATTTTCAATAGACATACACCATGGTAAACCTCAACATTTCCTATTGTCTTCTAGAACAAATAGAAGTTGAAGATTCAAATCTTTGAGTAATGAGGTCAGTGCTGCCTGCCATTCCACAATGAAAACAGAGCATTGCAAGTTCTTTGAATAGGTGTTGTGAAAGAGTCATGATGTTTCTCAATAAAAATATGATCTAGTTACATCGTATTCATTCACACAGTGCCTTCAGTCTGCTTGAGAATGTGGGAAGACTCACAAAGCATGGTGACATGGGTGAATAGTAATAACAAATGGTTTCAGTACTAGGAAGGACTTCTGTATAAGTAATCAAGGAGGTGAATACAGGAAAACTCTGAAAAAAGCTGAATTTCAGGAAAATAGAGGAGAGCAGAACACCTAAGCTGAGAACTCTCACTGACTGCCTTATGTAATGGCATGAAAGAAAGCTGAGTACAACTTAAACTGAAAATCTTTAAGAGGAGGAAGAAGCACGAAGAAAAGATTGATACCATGAATATACTTTTGGAAGAGAAAAGCAAGCAAAGGTTTTAAGCAACACTGGTTTAACTGCATTTAACAGGAAGTCTGGTCAGTCTTCATGCCATATTCACTTTGTTCCGTTATATCTGTGTTAACTCCAAAAGTTTTCACTGCTTAGCAGATTATACTATCTGTAAGGTTATTGTCCAACAGTAAACAGTGTTGTGAGTTCTGAAGTCACTTTTCAAAGTGGGGGGTAGCTTCAGTTAATTCAGTGTGTCAGAAACCTTCCCTGGCATCTTCATGCTGTGCACATTTCAGAGTTATTTCATTGGGAGTGACTATTCCAAACAGCTAACATGGTATTGCCCATATTGTCCATTTAGCAAATGTCTCCACAGCTGCTTTCTCCATACTTCCACTGGCATAAACAACTCTCATTTGGGAAGGAGTGGTGTTTGAGTGGAAACACTACTTCTGTCACATCAAAGTAACTGAGAAATGTTTACCTGGTTATCTCACATAGCAGATAATGTAAGGGACTAAATACAAAGGAGGAAGCAACATAAAGACAGTTTAAGTGATACATTCTGGGGAATGTGTTTAGACTCAAAAACTTATAGTCAGAAGTTAGCCAATAGAAAAGGGTACCACCAGCATCTTGCTGTTACTTCACTAAAGAGGCACCATTTGTCATCACTCTGGCAGGGGGGTTGGACTAGATGATCTTTCGAGGTCCCTTCCCACCCCTATGATTCTATGACTCTGCATTCGCATTATTTTCTTTTCTTGCTGTTCTTAGATGTTCATTGAACATACTGTATTTTATTTAAGGACATTATGCTCAAACAATTTTATGGGACTGAAAAGCTACAATAGTAAAATAGTCCAGGGCACTGCTTGTTTCATATTGTATTGGAACTTTACTATTCTAAATCAGATATAAACAAAAAAGGATTTTAACAAAAGGCCAAATCAGTAATAATCTTAGAGAAATTAATTTACTCCACTAGTAAGTCAGTGTCAGTTGCTACCTTTAGATCTTAATACTCGGTTTCACTTGTTTGGTTTTACAAGCTCAGTAGTGCCAGGGACTGCTACAAACTCCTGACAAGAATATCAGTTGTCATTAATTCAAGATTGTGGTTATAGACAGAAAGGTGTATGTTTGAAAACAGACTTAAAAGTAATACATGAATGTCAGTCAAGAACATCAGTCATCTGACTGTAGTTTTGGAAATTATCTGATGCTTCAGAAACCAAATGGATGGCAGTTTATTCTGCTACAGTAGAAACTAGGGATGCCTGTGAAGAACAAGAAGTTATTCTGCCAATCACTTTGCAAGTATTGAACAAAGATTTTTCCTTCTCCTACTTTGTGACTAACAAATACACAATGAAATGGAATCTCTTTCCTTGTCCACTAATACTGGCTCTAGTGCACATGGCAAACTAAATGTCTAGCTGTTGGTCTGTACACTCTGCTGTGGTAAGTCTGTAGGTACAATCAGCAATAACAGGCTTATGCCTGTTACTTTTATAGGAGACTTGCATCAAGGAAAATTTCTAAGTCATCATCTTGCTGAAAAGTGTACATTAAGTTCAGTAAGACCTATATTTTCTAGCATTTCTTTTTTGTTCTTCTATTTTCAAAAATATTATATACAGTATTCCTGATTTTTTATTTAATCCCTGTCTGTTCCTGTCTTAGAGAGACTTAGAATCTACTGAATGAATCTGACTTCAATTTCCTAGATTGGTTAGGATCTGATCATAAGGGTTTTTTTATGCAAGCACCTTTCTATGAAATACAGTATGAAATAAAAAAAAATACTACTGTTCTATCTCAGAAAGTTATCATGAGAATTAGACTACAAGGGTTCAGTTCCTTCAGTGATAATAGCTGCATTAATACCCAGGACAGACAGATACTTGTGAGAGGACCTTTCCATTCTTGATGGGAGTGGACAGATCACCTGTACAACAATCTTCTCTTTCCC
>NW_008581977.1:46099-51755 GCF_000691845.1 Merops nubicus
AAAAAATATGAAAAGACAAGGTGAGAGACTCGCATTTTCCTTTGGGGTTCCAGTCATAAATCCACATGACAATTTAGGACAACATTTGATTGCACCAAAACACATCCAGTGTCCTATCCTGCTAGGAAACCTGTTTTCAGCTGAGATTTTGGAAGGAGGGCACTTCTAACAACCGTGGCTTTCAAAGGCTTTTGCCAGCCAGACTAGAACTGGTGGCCATGGCGAGATGAACTGGGCATAACAAGCCTAGTGAGGCAGAAGGCAGACAATAGGTTTGAGAGTGTAGAGCTTGATATGTTATGGCAGGAGGTACACAACACCCACTGCTGCTGAGATGGTTTGTCTGATTTGATAAGCATTTCTTTGTGCTACGTATTGAGTGAAATCAGAAATCGCCATTGCATTTGTTTTCTTTGCAGGTGAATTTTATACTTTTCATTAGTATTATAAGAATCTTACTGCAGAAGTTAAGATCTCCAGATGTTGGAGGAAATGACCAGTCACAGTACAAGTGAGTAATATTTTTAGATGTTGTATACAGAACCAAAATAATCTCTCTAAGATGTCTTCTGCTGAAAGCTGCTACCAGCACTTGCTGTGATACTATAATTGCATTTAATTCAGAAGTACTTTTAGATGTGGTTTGCTAAAGATCTTATCTCTATGCTGAAACAGACATTAACATAATTTCTTTTTGTCAAACACTAAATTCAATAAAGAATATGAAATTTCCTAAAGACCAACAAGATATTCCTGAATTGGAGTTTAACCCATGAATAAAATATGGAGAGTAGTACCTTTCTTCTAATGTATAAATATTTCATTTTGGCATAACAAAAGTTTCAATATCAAAACACTTTGCTTCAATCTCCTTCAAAATATTTTTTTAAAAATTTCCTTTTCTAAAATACGTTTTGCTGTAATGTTTGCATATATTTTAAGAGCTGGGAAGAAGTTGTTGCCCAAAAAGTAAAAAATGAAATATAGTGGCTTATGTTAATTTAAAATAGCATCATTATTTTTTCTATAGGAAAACAAATGTTTCTGATTTAGATTGACAATTTCTGTTTAGGCTTTCTGCTTTTTTTCTTTTGGTTTGAACAAATCCTAACATCCATTTTTTCCACAGCTTTAGAATCAAGGAACGTTGAGAAGAAATTTAAATACATTGCTAAAATTGGATTTGTTCTTTATTATATTTCCATATCAGTTATTTTCTATTATAATAGCTGCTGGATACTGCAATCCAGAATAAAGATTCTGTTGTAGTAGGTCTTATTTTAAAGCCCAGATATAGACACTGACTTGGACATTTCAGGATGTTAATACAGTATTTCAGTGACAAAACCTAACATGAACATTCAAATTCAAACCCATGCAAGTGACGTTTGAAAACGTGCTCCTAGATGACAACTTTTCTTCATTTAAAAATTATGAATTCCTGTCCTAAATGCAGATTAAGCATGGTGTGCTAAAGCAAAGCAGATCTTTAATGCCAAGAGAACTAGGACCTATTTTATGAAAATGAGGCATTCCCTTCCTATCAGTTCCATCATTTTCCACAGCTTATTGTAGCACTTCATAGTACAAAATACTCATTCTGCAGCCCTGTGAATTCTTTGCTTTTAGCATTTGATTGCCTGATTAAGTCTGGATTGGATGGCCGTTAGTTGATACCGTTGGAACAGTAGATTAACCTTCTCAAGAAATAACTGCTTCTCCAGAGCAAATTAAAGGGCTGGGAAGCTCGTTTTTCAAAATGCAAATGTATTTTCTAAAATACAGAGGTGAATAAGGCTCTTTTTTCTGTTCCTTCACTAAAATCTAAGTGCAGTGTAGAGAAAGTAAGATCTGCTAGATGAAAAATATTAAAACAAGAGTGGAATGAAAGTGAAATGAGTATAAAATGAATAATCACCATGTGACTTCATGCAAATCACCATTTTCTTTCCTCCTTTTGTCCCACTTGCTTGTACCTGGTTCCATCCTTTTTGTTGCTCATTTTACTTCAGCAGTGGGTAAGATTAAGTTCCAATAAAATCAGTTTTCCATTTCAGTTGGGAAAACAGGAAATTTTCTGCAATCATCATCTCCAGTTATATATTAAATTTTTCTGCTAAGGAAATCCTATTTGTCCAGCTTATGGGTATCGCCTTTAGATGTGAGGGTTTTACTATTCTTGAGAAATTTTGCTGTCAGAACTGATTATTTCCCCATAAAAAAATGCAACTTCTGGGACATTATTAGCAAAGGAAGGCCATAAAGACTGACACAGAAAAAATAAAAATGCTTGAAATACTTTTCCTCTGTTAAAACCAGTGACTTCACAACAGCATCCATTCATCGTTGTATCAAGTTATATTCATCAAGACAGTGATGAATTAACGGGACTCAACACTATAACATGCTGAATTTTATCTGATACCAGACATCCATAATCATGGATGATTGACCCTGTATAATATAAAAAAATGATGCTATTAGAGTGAAATAAGTGGCAAATAAGGGATAATTAGCTATTCATCATTTCAGTGGTTTCACAGGCAGTTTGTCAGAGATGCTCTGCTAAATAAAGTTCTTCCTTAACTTCAGTAGTGCCTTGTACTAAAAGGTGTTACGTAACTGACAACATTAAAAATTATTTACGAGTATATGCTTAATACCATCAGTATAGTTACAAGATTTTAGTATTTGAGGGTAAATCTGAAATTGCTCATTAAGATCTCACAACTGAGATAATTCTGGATTACATTTCCTAGGTATCATTTGCATACTGTATATGTGGAACATATAGACTATGTGGTTGCACACATAAGGAAGGAAATTAACATAAATTAATTTCAGAAGGGAGATTTTTACCCTCCATACAAGAGGATCCATCTGTATGACTTTACAGGAAGGTATTTATTCCTTTCCACTCTGAACTCTTTATGCCAGATAAAAAAATCCCTTGAGAGATCTGATGACAGCTTGTGACACTTTGTCAAATGTGGTGCTGTGGAATAACACAGTAAAACCCCACCCCCAAAAACCATGCCATGAAACCAGGCTGGGGACTGGATGTGTGTCAGAGAGACAAAGCAGAGGGCAGGTCCTACACCCTGCTGCTGCCCACAAGGCAACTGAAAAAGGGTCTTTTGGTTTGAAGAGGTCCTGTAGCCTTTTACCTGCTTTTGGAAGAGTGCAAGGTCACTAAGGTCAGCAATGTAGGAGTTTACTATGAGGCTAATCTCGTAGCAAGCCTGGAAGGAAGAGAATTTGATAAAGAATGACTCTTATTAAGACTGTTTACAAATCCGAAGTCATATAAGGTTTATGTATCAGGTTCTTATCTTAGTAAAACTATCATTAAAGTCCATCTTCTTCTCTTTTCTTTACCCAGGAGACTTGCAAAATCCACGTTGTTGCTTATTCCATTATTTGGAGTTCACTACACAGTGTTTGCTCTATTTCCTGACCGCAGTTCCAATAATTATAAAATAATCTTTGAGCTCTGTTTAGGATCTTTTCAGGTAAATTTAAAAATTTTTATTCAAAAGACATTTTATTTAACTAGGTTGGTGCTTCCTACTAACTAACGAATGTTTTCTCTTTCCAGGGGTTGATTGTTGCAGTCCTGTATTGTTTTTTGAACAGTGAAGTAAGTCTCACTTTTACCACTGAAGATGTTAAGTATTGTTTTCAGTAAATGTATTAGTGCCCTTACAATTCCACTCTGATACATGAAGCTGTTCTAGAAGATGTTTGCATTCCCATTTATTAGACTATGTGTGTGGTAGTTTCTCTGCAACAGGAGAAATTAGTGTATTTGGGTGAAGAGTTAAGAGCTGTTTGAAATCTAATTCCTTGCACACTGAGGTGTTAGTAAAGAATATCTTCTGTTATTTAACATAATCTAATTCTAGTTCTGTTACAAGCAATGTTAACTGTGCAAGTGAGGTGCAACAAGTCTAGAAATTTATCAAAAACTTGAAATTATTAATTACTTAGGGGTAATCTTCTGACAGAATCTAATCCCCAGAACAGCAGCAGGTTTTCAGAAGTACTCAGCATGTTGCAACTTTCCTAGTCAAAACTGAGGAAGATGCAAGGAATGTCTTTTGATATCAGCCACTTTTGCAAGTAAAATATACATTAAACAGCATGCAGTGTCTGACAAGAGGAATCTGTCTGAAGAAGACACCTGCTTGCACAGGGAATTGACATTCAGGTCTCCTGAGTGCTATTCTGGTCTTTGATATTCATGAGATGCCTGATTTTGGGCTAATCATTTGATTCTATGCTTTTAAGTACATGTGATTAATATCTAGATACCAAAAGCTAATGTGGCAGCACAAGTGATACAAAACTGATTTTGAAAGTGGCCTTGGGGCATCTCCTCACAGACAGTGTAGACGCAGTCTTTGCCTCAGTGTTGTAATCTTTGTAAAAACTGATTTGATATCCAGAAGGAGCTGGACAGGCTCATGAAGTTCATTCAGCAAGGCCAGGTGCAAGGTTCTACACCCAGGTCAGGGCAGTCCCTGGTATCAGTACAAACTGGCAGATGAAAGGATTGAGAAGAGTCTGGCAAAGAAGGACTTGGGGATAGTGGGGCTGAGAAACTGGACATGAGCCAGCAATGTGTGCTTACAGCTGAGAAAAACAGTCATATCCTGCATCAAAAAAAGCATGGCCAGCAGGTCAAGAGAGGTGGTTGTCCTCAGTACAAGAATGACCTGAACCTGTTTAGAGTGAGTCCAAAGGAGGGCCACAGAAATTATCAGAAGACTGGACTAACTTTATATGTTTAAACATGTAAAGTAGATTATATTGCACGTACGGAAGAAATTTTTCCTATGAGGGTGGTGGAGACACAGGAGCAGTTTGCCAAGTGAAGTTGTGGTAGCTCCACCAGTGGAAGTGTTCAGGATCAGGCAGGATGGAGCTTGGAGCAACCTGACCTAGTGGAAGGTGTCCCTGCCCGTGGCCGGGGGTTTGGACTAGATCTTTAGAAGTCCCTATGAACCCAAACCCTCTGACAGCCAATAAACGTGGAAGAGCTGCTCATGCAGAAGAAGGTTTTCAGCTCATCTTGTGTGTTTTCTTTTGAACGCAGGTGCAAGGGGAGCTGAAGAGAAAGTGGCGGAGTTTGTGCTGGAAGCAGACGGCAGGCAGAGACTACAGGCTCCACAGCTCCTCCGTGTCCCGAAATGGCTCGGAGAGTGTTTCGCAGCTCCACCGCAATTCAAGGGCTCAGTCCTTTCTGCAGACAGAGACCACCATGATATAAATTAAGGAGGTCCCCCAAAACATGAAAAACTGTGGGCTATGTCATTCATTATGCAGCTTGATGTGATATTTTATAAAATACAGTTTAGCGCTTTGCTTTTCTACACGTTGGTGTTTGGGAAATTAGTTTGTGCAGACAACCAGTTAAGAACAGAGACACCTGCCCCATGGATGCCTTCTGTTTGGTTGTTTTTTTGTTTGTTTGTTTGTTTAAATGGTATTCATATGAATTTTCATTTTCTCTTGCCATTTACCAGCCCTAACTATTCAAAACCTCATTTACTGTAATGGTCCCTTTACCATCCAACATACCTACAGGACAGATGTATGGTATCTTATTCCATGCAGACTGCTTTGGTATGTGTTGAAAAGGTTAAGATGAGAA
>NW_008581977.1:51770-64094 GCF_000691845.1 Merops nubicus
TCCCTACACTTCGCTCACACTTAAGGAAACTTTTCTTTCCTTAAGTGTGAGGAAAGTCTTTCCTAATTATGGAAAACAAGATAAAAATAAAGAAATGTAAGACTGTAATTAACCACACTGGGAGTTTAGTGTGCTAATCCAGGATATCATTAACATTATTTATACAGAGGGAAAAAAAGTAGTATTTCTTGGCTAATGGTATAAATTTCAGAGATTACTCTCTGGTGAATTTTATTCCAATCCTGTTGTTCCTTTCAAAAGTACCTGGTTTTGTGTTTATGTGCAGAAAGCAGGGCTACATGTGCAGTCTATACAGAAAAGGTTATTGCAGTAGTTTTGATTTAAATGTCAGCATTTTCCAATAGTGCTGTTGCAATCACCAGTTGTTATCCTCTGTTTAAAGTCGAAGAGATTTGTGTTGATCTTTTATTAAACAATTTTCTGAAGAGGTGCTTTATGTTAGAGCAGTCTGACATAGGATAAACAGCCTTGGATAGCATATTACCCTTTAAAAATACCATTTTTATATAATATTTTCACTGAAATATATCTCTAGTACTATATACTTGGCAGATAAAACATGGAGTATTGCAATAAAGTTACAACTCCCATTTAAGGAATAATGTAAATTCTTTTAGCTTAATTCTATGCTGTATCTATCTGAGCTGATTTAAAATTTAGTCCTGACCATGACTCCAGCAAAAAGAATTAGAATCCCTAAAAATTACCATAAAAGGCATAAATAGAATGAATTCTCAACAACACCAAGCCTCATATGTAGCCACTATGTAAAAAAAGACATAGAACTGACAGATTCTTCTAAACATACACAGAACATTTGCACTCTTTAAAAGAAATAAACTGAGTGATGTTTACTTCTCATGTCATGCTTAGCCATGTCCACTCTAAGTAGCAAGTGGGAGTAATATATATTTTCATGAGTACCTCTGAACCATGAAAGCAATTGCCCTGATAATTTTAGATAACAGATTGTGTGGAACTAGCAGAATCCAAGGTCCACGATATTTCCAGGGAAAAGGGAGAAGAGCAGTGAGGACATGTCTTGGCAGGCATACATGTACACTCTTGAAAATATTACCAGTACTGGGAATATTGCTGGCAGCTGTCAAAGTGTCCATACACCTCTTGGTCTGATTTAATTTAGCTATTTATCAGTCAGGCACAATTTATTTTAAAGGAATGTCTCCAGAGTGATACAAAGTTATGTCAGATCAAAGATAGAAGAGGCCCCATGGTCCGTGAGTACTGCAGAACGAGTAACTGTCCATGTTATGACACCGGCCTTTGCACAGTAGGTATCATTCAAGTTAAACAATAATCAGCTGATGAATTGTTACTTGGCCAAGTCTGACTTTAAAGAAAACTATAGATCACCTCCAGCCATCCAGAGTGTTTTCTGCTGTCACTTGATGAAGTAACTATGAGATTCTGGAGTAGGCTGCTCAACAAGTCTCATGGTGTCTGGAGATATGCCCTCTACCCATGTATTTAAATTAAATGTAATCCCAAAGGCTTTAGACTCAGAAAGCACTGCTAAACTTTAGTATTTTTCCTGGATCTCTGAACAACCTTATTAACAAACTCTTAATTGCAAAGATATGAAGATACATAGGAACTTGGTTGGCTGCTCCTGTACCTGAATTAAAAATATTTGTGCACTTCAGGCTTCTTTGTCAGAAGTGGCATTGGTACTGCACAGCTTCTGAGCTGTAGCGTGCAGGATGTACTTTTTTCCCAAATTTTCTAGGGTAGAAAGGCACATTTGACAAGCACTCAAACATACTCATCTTTATGTTCAAAGGAGGTTCATGGAGTGAATTGACACAGATAGAATGATGGTATAGAAATCAAGGTTTCAGTCAGTCTGTTCCATCAGTCTATTCTGCATGACGCATCACTAATTATATATGTTTATCATTAATTGTATCCTAAAGAAAACTATCTTTGTTCTAATTATGAACATGGATAAAAATCTACATTTTAATGATTTCAGGATTCTAAACCAGAAAAGCTTAAATAAGGAAATTCATTGTTAAAGGAAACAGCATATTTTCCTCTGCTCACTTGGTTTTTACTCCCAAAAAAATTCTGATTTCCAGATAATTTTATGCAAAGTTACAGCATCAGCCCCATTATCACCTATTTGACTTTCAGCTGCCTTTTCACACACAGATATACATCATATTAAAATGTATGGAAAAGCTGCAAAACAGTTGGACAAATCTAGTAGTTGATTGATATTTTTCATCTTTATGACACCCAGAAACGAGATGGCTTCTCGTGATTTTGTCTTTCATTGCACTTTGCACAGGGCTGTGGAGTTAAATGCTCCTGCTCTGAGCTGTGGTACCTCTTAAGAGTCAAAAGGACAGTGCAAGAAACCATTTGGCCTTCTGACGTGGCTAAACATAGTTCTTGCCCAGTCCTGGAGGCAGCAGGGGAGGAGGAGGCAGAGGCAGCAAGACAAGCGTATGCTTTCCAGCACGGCCCTGTCCCACAGTGCTCCTCCCTTTCTGTGTCCCTTTACTGCCTTTAGCCCTCTGCTGGCATCAGGCTCCAAACTGAGTTGCAAAGTTTTCAGAGCAGGAAACCTGTGGGTTTTGTCCCCACTTGAGAAGCCACATAGCACATCTTTCTAAACAAGAATGTTAATACAGTTCACCCTCATATTGTAATTAATTGTACTTTGCTTCCCTTGGAGCTGCCAGGGTTGCACCACTTATTCAGAGGGATTTTTCTGCTGCTGATGCTGGAGGGACACAGTGACAGATTACTCTCCCATGGCTAACCATGATCAAAATCTAAGTCTATAGCAAGAGTTATCTTTTCCTCTGCAGAGTCAACTTCAACTAGGTCCTCAATAAACTCAGGTGAAATTTGTCTGCCGTGGTTTTGGTGTGTAAAAACTAGGTGTTTCTGAGCTAAAGACTCTTTTTAAGTGCTTTCTATAATCATCATAGAGAAACAGGCACTATTTGAAGATGATTGATCCCGTTCATGTTCAGCTCAGCACTGAAGGTGGATAAGCTGAATCATTGTTTTCTCTATATTTACTATAAGATGAGCACTGGGTAGCTTGCTAGTACTTAGATTTCTCATGCTACATCTAAAATTAGGCAAGATAAATCTCTCCAGAAGAAACCATTCAGCTGTCTGGCTAACAGAATCCAGATACTCCCTTTTAAGCCAAGTAACTTGGGTTGGTCAGCATTATCCAAATAATGTGCAGGATGATTCAAAAGTTCAGGCAATGGAGGATACCTCAGTTCAGCTGGTGGGGTGTCCCCGTGGTTGACTGCCTTCTGTGGTAAAGCAAGTGGCCTTATGTCTCATTTTGGTCTGCCTGACTTCAGTTTTCAAGAATTGTTTCTTGTTTTGAGGTAGGTCTTTGGCTTTTTGTTTTTTTGTAGAGGGGTCATATGCTAAAACAGAGCGCTTTAGACTACCAGAAATTTTCTTTATGTGAAGTCTTTAAAAGATCATTTTTTAATCACTTTTTTGGATTTCCTTTCTGAGAAACTAAACATCTCAAATATTTAAAATTTTGGCAGTGAGGCATTTTCTCAAACATTCCTCCTGATTTTCTGCTGTGCCCCAGTCCTTTCATAACTTGGGCCAAGAGACGCAAAGAAAGTAATTCAGGATCTCCTGCTTCAGGGGTGCACACACAACATTGACCATGTTTCTCACTCACTTGCCACTCACCTGGTCATACCTTTGAAATCTTTGACTTTACATAGCCATTTTAACTGAGGAGGGACTGGCTAGGGACCTGCAATGAGATTATTGCTGGTAGTTTTTTCGCCATATAAACCAGTACTTTTGAAGGATATATTGACCTTTATGTCTGGGTCAGGTGCACTTATGTACTTTGCAAAGTAACTTTGGAATATGGAGAGCACTGTTCTAGTCATTGAAAGCAGTGCTGGCTTTCATGAAATTTTAAGATTTTGACATGCATTTAAGTAATTACTCCATGCAGATTGCTCCAGAATGGCATGATGATGGATGCTGCAGGTAGCCAGCTGAGGAACTACCCGGCTTAAACACACATTGGAATTGTACTGTAGTGACAATAACTAACTGGAGGCAAAAAGCATTAGCAAAAGCCTCCTACAGTCAAGTTGGAGACAGCCTTCACCACTCAGTAGCATCTACTTCATGTTCTGGTGCATCCTAGACAGGCTTCCCTCTGCCTTTAACACGATGAAGGGGAAAGCAAAAGGCATAGATCCTCAGCAAACCAGAGAATGTCTGGGACAGCTTTATGAAATAAGGCATCACCAACTTCATGTGTCTCACACTCCATGTGTAGGGACTGAGTCATTGGCATTATTTGTCTCCTATTTTTGTGAGTTCTAAAAAACATCTGTTCACTGTAAGTTTGTCTGTTTCAGCAAAATGATTGCAAATAAAGTCCATATGCACTTTATGTGGATTTTTTTTCAGACATCTCTAACAAAAAAAACCCAAACCAATCATTAAATACATGTGATAAAAAGGAAGAACCAACAAGTAACCTGCAGAAGAAGCTGCTGTGTATATAAGAGTTATCATCCAGCAGGTACTGTCTGTGCATAGTGGTACAGGAAATACTTTTACGAACAGAAGTACCTTCATGTTACCATGAGTGCCTATATAAGCTGTGGGCTGTCAGTGCTACCCTGACATAACCAAACAGCAGCAGTTAGTATGCAGTGCTAGTCTGTAGGTGAAGAAGAAAAGTGTTTAATGTGTGTTGCAAGAGTACACCAGGATAACATATAAAAGGAGCCTCCTGTGATGTAGCTTAACCACTCTGTGTTGAACCTGGCTCTGCCCAAAGATAACAGTATGTAGTTAAATCTGAGTCAGTAGCATTTCCATTGTCAGCTAAACCAGTGACTGAAATGTCCCAACCTCTTTTATTTCTCAAAGCACTGTTGTAAGTTTATGATAACCTGCAGCTTTTTTTCCTGGCACATTCATATGAGCATTGCTTTGAAATTCCCTTTTATTGACTTTATGGATAATTTTTTATCCGTCAAAATTATCTGTCAAAATGGTAAAATTCAAAGTTGTTGTAAATGTATGTGATTATATTTTATAAAATGTACAGACTATGATGTTGTATAGATTAATATGTGTAAATAGATATACTGTAATTCACTGTACCTCTTTTCTGGTTTTCCTCTTCTGTTCTTCACTAGTTTCAGTTTTTAATGTCACATACCTAACAGACTTCTCTGAAATATCTTATATATAAAGCTGTGAACAAATAAGCGTTTACATCTTTATGCTGTTGAAGATAACAGGAGTTAATAACACCACAATGGGCTTAAGAGGAATCAGAGAATAAAAATTTTTAAAGTTTTGCACAGAAATTCTGTTATTTACGTTTAAGAAAAAAAAGTGTAGTGATGCAGTTGTCTTGCTGATGGAGTGGGTCAGGGCTGTGCTGAAGGATGTGGCTAAGTTGATATATTTCATTTTTTAATTCAGCAGCTGTCAGATATGCATGTTAAAGAAAATCAGCCCCCACCAAAGAATATGTAGCTTCAGGCAACCTAGATGTGCTCACAGAGGTGTGAGAATGGCACACACGTAATGCAGACCCAGGTGATTCCATGTGTTCTGTATGTCAGCACCTCCATGGCCAGGACCTGTTTTTAGCTTACTACATCTTGTTTAAATTGGTTGTCCAGGTATCTGTCAGAAGTACAGTATAATGGAGCTCGAACAAACAAGGCTATGAAATCTCTTCTGTAGAGGGAACACCATATGGCATGTGTTTCTTCCCTAAAATATATGTGTCTATTCATATCTTATTCTTATTAGGGGAGGTTTAGATTAGGTAAAATTTCTTCACAGAAAGGCTTTTCAAGCATTGGAACAGGCTGCCCAGAGAAGTGGTGGAAACCCCAGCCCAGCAGGTGTTTAAAAGATGTGTTAAGTGTGGGGCTGAGGGACATGGTTTAGTGGTGACCTGGCAGTGCTGGGTTAATGGTTGGACCTGATGATCTTAAAGGCCTCTTCCAGCCAAAATGGTTCTATGAAATACTCAAACAGTTCAGTGAATGGGGGGAGAGGCCTGTTTGGGGAGCTACGTGATGTACGCACCAGGAGGAAGTTCTTTGCCAGGAGGGTGGTGAACCCCTGCAGTGTGCTGTGCGGAGAGGTGGTGGGTGACATTCTGAAAGGGGATTTCCACAGCCCATGAGGAGGAACCAGGCAGGTGGTGGGAGGCCTGAGAGCCTGTGTGCAGGAAAAGCAGCGATCTGCACCACAAGCTGCTGTGTGCCGTACGAAGGGAGAGTCTGTGTGTGGCCTCCCTGCAAACACTGTGCTGTCAGTGTGGCTTGGGGGGTGGCTTTTGCCAGTGACTCCATGGCAGCATAGAGGTCAGCCCAGTTTGCAAAGGGGATTCCTTGAACTACACAATGGTCTTGAGTTAATACAGAGTTCCAAATAATCAAACCCTGTGTGTCCAGATGAATAAAATAAAATTCTTTCTATTAAGTTCTATTATTTATAGTTGACTGTATTTTCATACCCTCATCTTTCATAGGCTGGGATATATGGTGAGCTAGCTAACATGCAGTTTAGGTTAAACCATTGTATCAAACCATTTAAAAAGTATATGTTCTATCAAATATGTTACAGATTTTTCACATAGGAAAGATGAGTATTTTTCTAGCAATATCCTACAGAATATAATCAGTGCCCTAGGATATTCAATTAATTATGAATACTGGATTTGGAAGAATAAATAAATAAATAAATAGCTGTACTTTATGTTGAAGCCCTTCTGTGTTTCTGAGCTGGTGCCTTTGTAATTGAGACGGCTTCTCAACACAATCCTGTTAAGCTGTGAAATTCTCTGTTCAGAAAGGCTTTATTTAGCACTAGCCCTCAGCCACTGCTTATCCCTGCTTTCCTGCTTACATTCTTCACCTACTCTTAATTAGTGCCTTGGGCTTTGGCTGCCTGTCCCTGTAGGATATGAAAAAGTATCCTGCAAATAATGAGGGAATCAGTAAGCAAATTTATAACAATATAATTAATAATGGATCCTGACTGCTAAGGGACTTTTTGTTATACAGAGCTGTATTGAGGAGAAGCAATTTGGAAATTAAAATATAATCTGAGTATTGAAGAAGATTGTGCCACAGAAGATGATTGTGTCTTAGCCAGGTGATGAATTGGCCAGTGTAATCATTCCTGCAGATTCTAGCTTCTCTTCTTCAGACAAGTACCTAAACTGTATGACCTCTTTTAAAAAACACTTAGCTTGACCTTATTGCTTAACAATAGAAACATGAAGAAAAATACTGTTTCCCACAAATACACAATGTCTTCAAAGGATCATTTTCGTTTTTCCTACAAAGACCATAACATCCTGTTTTTTTGGATTAGGACAAGAATTTATCAGTTTAGACTCTTGAAAGTACTATTTTGCCTTGTAATGTATGGAATTAATACTGTTAATAAGTTTTTTAAAAAATCCTTTAAAAGCCCAGCATATGCCCTGCTTAGGGTATAGCTTTGACTACTCACCCTAATGCCCCAAACATGAGCTGACTGCAGCTTGGAAGACACAAGCAGTACTTTTTTCTTTTTTGTCATTTGGGCCCAGTTCATTTCTATCTGACTTTAAACATCTCAGTTAAGGGTTCTATTTATAAATCCCCTTTTTGGCTGAATGCAGAGCCAAAAATCCATCCCAAGCACTGGGATAGCTCATGTTCTGCCCGAAGGGAGGGCTGCAGTAAGGACCTGCCTGGCGGCTGCGTGGGGCTGCAGCAGGGAGCCCTGTGTCCCCACAGTGGGTTCAGCAAGCCCTGGCAGCACTGCTGCCCCTCACACACACATTTCCCTCTCACTGGCAGTCACACAGGGTTGTGCCATAGACACCTTGAGGTTTTCCTGTTCTTTCAGCTGCTTATGAAATGTGAATCTTAATTTAAACCAAGCAATCACTAGTTTTATTGTCTCACTCCCATGACAGTAGGAAGATATTTATTTTACAACCTTCTCTAGATTCACTGCAATGAAATATTGAATTTATAGCTATGCTTTGAAACAGCTTAATGAGGAGAAGGAGTGTTTTATTTAAAAGGATTTATTTTGAGTAGCAGCTGTTCTTGGATGCACAAATGTTGGCAGTAGGAGTTTTTTTATGGTTCTGCTACCTGTGGAAATTTCCACACAACGGTCAAATATTGACTGGCATCACATACTGAGGCTGGAAGTTAAAAAGTTGTTTGTAATCACCAGAGGAGTGAGGTTATGAAAAAACCTCATGGCATCTAAGGAAAATTCCACTTTTAAATTCCTGTTTATATGGCTTAGAGGAAGTAATACGGTATGAGTATAAAACAGCAAGGGATTAGACCTCATGACCCAGGCACTCACACTTCCTGCACTCTCATATCACTGTGGGATCTTAACTGCATTATGTCTGCAATTTTGGAAAGAAATACAAAAACTTAGAAAAACTTTTCCAAAATTGAGAGTTTAAATACATAAATGAATCACGAAAATGATTAGGTTTTTTTGATCCTTTGTCAATTGCCACCATAAAACTCTCTATTAAAGCTATTTCAGTTGTTTGCTTCAGCTGTAGATTCAGTCTGACATGACTCCTTTGTTTCTGCATGAACAGAAACTGCTGTTGACGTAGATACATTGGAAGAAAATGTGAGTGCTACAAAGACATTTTTAGTCTAACTTCATCTTCTCCCTGTTTTGTGCTCTGCATTCATGCCTAGCCTATAAAAGTTCTCCCAATTACCTATTCATATACTGATCCATGAATAGTACAACTGTACTTCTATATATGTTCCCCAAATGTCTGGGCTGAATAGTTTATTTCCTCTGAGCTGTAATTATTCATCTCAGCATTTGGCAATGTTTTTATCTTTCCCCATGCAATGTGTCATCAGGTTTGAAAAACAGTGATTTCTTTGGACAATCTAGATACTGAAGTATTCGGTTGGCTCATAGGATGGAAAGTGGCTTCTGACCATCAGTCAACCACTTTAGTACATGTTGCAAATTCAGATTAACTCAAAATGATAAATTAAGACAAAAACATACGGAAAAAGGATGTGATGTTGGGGAATAAAATGGGGTCAGGTCAGGATCTTACTCTGAGGAAATAAGATTATACTCTAGGAAGACAAGCAAAGGGGAGCTTGAGCTGGGAGGGCACATGCAGTACAATGGGGATGGAAAAAGGGTTGCCATAGGAAGTCAAGAGATTTGCTGAAGATTCCATTTCTGTCAATAATTCCCTGGGGACCATTTTCATGGGGAACTGTGAATGGTGTTACCAAAAACCTCCCATTGTATATGTATATATGAAGCTAAACTAGAAGCTGTATTTTCAGAAACATGCAGTGCATATAAAACCTGAGCAGTACTGCTCCAGATTAAAGGTAAGTTATACAGGGTGAAAAGCTGAGGTATTCAGGTACAATCCACCTATCAACTGATGGTCTAGATTTTTTTCTCCTCCTAAAGAGAAATTTTACATGAAGGCCATATTTTGGCTCTCTACATAAGACAAAATGAAAACTTTTCTGAGCAGAGTATAATAGATTTGGGGTTGTTCCATCTGGAGAAGAGAAGTTTCTGGGAGGACCTTATTGCAGCTTTTCAATACAGAAACAGGGCTTATAAGAAAGATGGAGACACACTTTTTAATAGAGTCTGTTGTGACAGGACAAGAGGTGATGGTTTTAAACTAAGAGGGTAGTTTTAGACTGGTATAAGGAAGAAATTTTTTTACAATGATGGTGAGACACTGGAAGAGGTTCCCTAGACAGGTGATAGATGCCCCATCCCTGGAGACATTCAAGGTCAGTTTGGATGGGGCTCTGAGCAACCTGATCTAGCTGAAGATGTCCCTGCTCCCTGTAGAGGGGTTGGACTAGATGACCTTTAAAGGCCCCTTCCAATCCAAACTATTTTATGATCCCATTATTCTAACACTGATTCGACTGCTAAGACAGAAAAGACAAGAGCCTTTCACACGACCAGATTAAAAAAAAAAAAAGCATTTTTATATCAATAAAAAAATAATATTTGAGGCATTTAATCATAAATAATGATACTTGGTCTCAACATCAAACTTAAATACCATGGTATTAACTATGTCAGATGAAGCATTATGTTTGCTGTGATTCCCAAAGCTAAAAACACTAACAGAAAAATCAAATTCTCTAAGCTTTTATATGGCTAGAAGCATTTCCACTGTATCAGAGATTTTTTTTCTGGACCCAGTATGGGTTTATTCTTCCATTCTCCCAAGCCAAAACACAATCATTTTGGATTTCATTCTTTCACTAGTGTCCAGGTTATAGTTGTTTAATTGCAAATGATTCCCTAATAGTACAACCCCCATAGTCAGCAGGCTGCTAACCACCAAAGTACAGCTCAGAACCAGCTGAGCAGAATGCCAGTTTTTGATGATGGCTGACTAATTTGCCCTTCAGTTTTCTACTTGTAAATACTTAATATTTTGTTTCTTTATTAACATAACTTTAAGTTTGCCATCTGCCTTTGTAAAACTATAAATGTCAGACATGCAGAGTCAAATTCCTGCAGGGTAACCTGTTGCCTATCCCAACCTCAACTATGTCTCTGCTGTTCTTGATATATTAAGCTGTTCTTCATATCCATTAGCAAGAGGGTCTAAATGACCCTCACAGGGCAGAAATGCCATCAAGCTATGGCTGGTGAAAGACCTATGCTTTGTGTACAGCCCTTCCTCAAGTGGGATCCACAGATGTCCTCGTATCATAGTGGTTCCTTGCAGGAAAATAACTGCTGCTCTAAAATAAGTCTTCTGCAATGTGTTTCATTTCAGCTTCTGCAAAGAACAAAAAGACAAAAGCAACATAAAGCATCTGGATGTGTTTATTCAAATTTTGAACTGCTGCTCTACTGAATCTGTTGCAGGCACAGAAGTGACAGTATGGTAGCTGCTGGAAATATGTGCCATCTCCTAGAAAGGAACATTCTTTCAGGCCTATTTAAATAGCTGAGAAGACTACAGACTAGTCAGTCTCACCTCTGTGCCCTGCAAGATCATGGAGTGAATCCTCCTGGAAACTATACTAGGGCACATGGAAAACAAGGAGGTGATTAGTGACAGCCAACATGGCTTTACCAGCAAATTTCACAGGCAAATTGTGCCTGAAAAAATTGGTGGCCTTCTATGATGGAGCTACAATGGTGGATAAGGGGAGAGCAACTGATGTCATCTACTTGGACTTGTGCAAAACATTTGGTGCTGTTCTGCATGACATTCTTTTGTCTAAACTGGAGAGATATAGACTATATGGATAAGGAATTGGCTGGGTGATCACACTCAAAGAGTTGCAGTCAATGGCCCAGTGTCCAAGTGAAGACCAGTGACTAGTGGTGTTCCTTAGGAATCAGTGCTGAGACCAGCTCTGTTTAACATTTGTCAGTGACCTGGGCAGTGGCACCGAGTGCACGCTCAGCAAGTCTGCAGACAGCACCGAGCTGTGAGGTGCAATCGACACGCTGGAGGGAAGGGATGCCAACCAGAGACACCTTGACAGGCTCGAGAGGCAGACCCACATCAACCATCAACAAGCAAAGTTCAACAAGGCCGAGTGCAAGGTCCTGCACACGGGTCAGAGCAATTGCAATTCCACAATGTAGTCTGGGGGCTGGGTCAATTGAGAGTAGCCCTGAGAAGGACCTGGGGGTATTGGTGGATCAAAAACTGAATCTGAGCCAGCAATGTGTGCTTGCAGCCCAGGAAGCCAATCCCATGCTGGGCTGCATCAAAAGAACCTGGCACAGAGGTTGAGAGAGGTGATTCTGACACCCTACTCCACTCTTCTGAGACCCTGTTCTGCCAATGACCAGGCCTAACACGAACGACACAACCAGCAGGAAGACGAACCAATAGGTGGAATATATTGAATACAAAAAGGTCATGCCATGAATGATCGTTGGGGTATAAACAAGTCAATTACTTTGAATGCAACTGACATTACCCCCAACAATCCCAGAAAAGACATAATCCAACCAACAATAGATGGTACAAACAGAGAGCCAAGGTTTCGCATGGATGGAAAGGGAAACGGCCAGATCAGAAGGTTGAACAGATAAGATAAAGGTGCCCACATGGCAACTCTCACCCAATGAGCCCGCGTTTGCAAAGGTCTGAACTGACCAAGGCCCATTTCTAGGGAGAGTCAGGAGGTCCTTCCCTAACCAGGAAGCTCTGTGAAGTGCATCCACTTCACAGGCAGATGCTCCTCCCTTCCTGGCAGTGGTCCC
>NW_008581977.1:64130-69387 GCF_000691845.1 Merops nubicus
GGGACCCCTGGGGCTCATTTCCCTTCTGGCTCTCCCTGCAGGGCCGGCCGCACCCTGGGGGGAAGCTATAAGGCAAACTCACCACCTCTTTATGAAGGGCTGTGGGAATCACCCATATATCAACCTTAATTTGGTGGCTCAGGGTTCAAACCCCAGCATTTCAGATGCCACCTGGAGCACTGTGTCTGGCTCTGAGGCCACCAGCATAAGAAAGACATGGGCCTTCTCAAGCAGGTCCGTGGGGGGGTCATGAAGGGATCTGGAGCCCTTATGAAGACAGGCTGAGAGAGTTGTGGTTGTTCAGCACAGAGCAGAGAAAGCTCTAGGAAGACCTTATAGCAGCCTTCCAAAACTTAAAGGGGGCCTACAGGAAAGATGGGTAGAGTCTCTTTATTAGGGAGTGTAGTGACAGGAAAAGGAGTAATGGTTTCAGACTGGAAGTGGGTAGATTTATACTTGCTATTAGGAAGAAATTCTTTACTGTGAGGGTGGTGAGACACTGGAACAGATTGTCCAGAGATGATGTAGATGTCCGTCTCCCTGGAAGTTTTCAAAGCCTGGTTGGATGGGATTTTGAGCAACCTGGTCTAGTGGAAGGTGTTGCTGCCCATGGCAGAGGGATTGGAGCTAGATGATCTTTAAGGTCCCTTCCACTGCAAGCCATTCTAGGATTCTGTGCTTTCAAGTCTTAGATCTATAATTAATTCCCAAAACTTCAGCAGAGTTGTTCTGGGGTTTTGCTGATAATAAAAAAATTTTAGAGCAACAGTGCTTGTTCTTCCCCTGCTAATGTTTCATGATTCCAGTTCTGTAAAATACATGATTTTAAGAATCCTTTACCAGTACTTACCCATCTTATAGCATGTTGGTAACTCCTCTTATGCAGTTCCACTGGATGCAGTTTGTTCTTATGCAATACTGTGAATATTTTATGATACTGTACATATTTCCCTTCAATTTATATGCACATTACTTGCGTGCTAGCATTTGTCTGCACATTGTTATTATTTCTGGATACATTTTGGGAATTGTTATGGTAGGAGGAGAACAAGATCAGAGCTACAGCTCAGATGAGACAGTCATGAGATCCCTCAGAGTAGGAAGCTGCAGCTGGAACATTAAGCTAAGAGGGTGAGTGCCAAGGCAGAGAGGTGGAAGACAAAAGTACGTCAACATGCTGCAGGAAGAGAGCCTTAAGCAGCCATACTGCCATGGGCAGAGCCAATCAGATACAGCCAGAGCCCCCCATAGAGGGGTCTGAAAACCTTCCTAGTGATCTTGGTGTTAACATAAATTAACACCCTACTAGAAGAGCATAAGGGGAGGATTTGGCTCAATTGTATCACTGCTAAGGGAGCTCTTTTGAAAGATTTTTTTGACTTATTTCAGCAAGTGATTTTAAGGGATGCCAATCTTCTCTGAGGCTCTTGGACAGCAGTGCAGACAGCTCCAAACTTGCAGGATGACCTCCCAGTTCTGGGTTCCACTGATCACTGGCTCATATATCAAAAAGTCTCACTATCATTGCACAAGATTTCTGTTTATTGTTTCAGGTATCTTCTTGCAAATGTTTGCTTTAACTCCTGACATGGTGTTTCAAGTACTGAGATGACTGCTATATATGGATCTGATGTATGACTTGAGAATGTGATGAGAGTTGCTTAAGTCAAGATGTTTTTTTTCATAGATAATTACTAAGAACTTGAGAGACTTGATGTAGCACTACTTGGAATAGATTCTACCAGGCCTATAACTGTGTTATAGTTACAGGAATGAGAGAGCTTGTGTATATTAAGCTCAGATTTTGAACATGCAGGATGTGCTGTTCATGAGACACAAGCAAGATCAGCCAAGATGCAGAGGAGCAGTAGGCCAGATTCTGTTTCCTTTTTTCTTGGTGAACAGTAACTTGGAGCTAGCTTCTAACTGAATTTCAATGGGCTTTAAACAAATAAACACTCATTCAAGTCCATCTAGATCCCTATATCACTTACTGTTCTTTAAAAATCAGTCATTCTTATGTAAATGAGGAATTCAAACAAGTGGAAAGATGAGCCTGCTAGATCTTCCTTTTAACTGCCAACGTAATCCTATTTTTAAAACTGCTGTATGTTCTGGATGGATAATAAGAACAGTAGTCTATGACACCACATGTAGAGCTGAATATTTCCAAATGACATTTGCAGTAATTCCTACTTCTTCCTACAGTCTTGTTTCTTATGTATAGTTTTTCTCTTCTCTATCCCCACAACAATATTGTTTGTGATTTGCCACAGACTGTTTTCATACCATATTAACAAATCCCAGAGGTGAAAACTGGGCACAAAAAAAAACCCATTATGTAAATTGCTGACATAGGGCGCTGAATTATTGCAGAATTTGCTGTGTAATAATGATTGTACTTGAAAATATTTGAAGTGCTGGAGTCTAAACCCCCAGCCCTAAATCAGGGTTGACATATGGATGATGTCCACAACCAGGCAGGAAAGACCTTCCTCTAGGTTTTTACCCAGCCTTGGGTGGAGGCCAATTAGGAGATCACCATAGGTGCCCCTCCCTTAGCATTAAGGTCAGGTGTCCTGCCTCTGAAGTTAACAGCATAAAGGCTGGCTCTGCCTGCAGTGAGTGCACTAGATATGGTTTCCAGTTATTGGAAGGGTTTTCTGACTGGCCATTGTGGGCAGAGCTCCCAGCAATGGTGTAACACCAAGACAACTGGGAGCAGAGGGAGGATAACATCTGTAATAATGGCACTGTTTTTTTGCCATTGTTTTGGAATTGGACTGGTCACCTGGTTTCTAAGTCGGTTTGCTCCCATCTTCACTTCACCCTACACCATGAGTGAATATATCCACCTCTTTGTTCCTCTGGTGGTTAGCCACCTCATATACTCAATGTACAATTTAGAATTGGATGGAAAGATCTTGTCTGTATGGTGCTTACTGATGGTAATATCCTTCCTATTGGGGTATGTAGTCAGCAAAAGAATGATACAGTGTGTTTAAAGTACTTAAGGTTCTCTAGTAAGTCTCACACCATCCAAATGACATAATTGTTAAAGTCATGTCTTTTATAGAGAAAAATAAGAAAGTTAGAACTTGTGACATTTTACAAGTCAACAGCAGTATCAGTGATTGAAAAACAGAGCTTTGGCTACAGATAAAATTATTCTTCCAGAAACAGACAATGATGTGGACTTATAACTGAGGGCTGACTTTCTATTTGTCTGCAGTGTCAAATTCTCATAAATTTACTTGAAATACCATTTTACTCCACAAATTGTTCAGCTGGATTGTATTAGATGTTCCTGCAAAGGGAAATAATTTCCCTTTATAAAACAAACAAAAAAAAGTAAACAATAGTAAAAATAGTAAATCAGTTCTAAAGACTACAACGGTCTGTTATAAGCTACCATGTATATATCCACCAGTTTTCAAGAGGTTTTCTTTTTGTTTATTTACCTATTTACAAACATTTTTGAATCCATAGCTATTATAAATAGTACAGGTTGGCATACTAGACAAAGTCATTGATCTTACAGCCACCTATACCAAATGCTTCAGGAAAATCACATCTAAACATTGTCACTGAACAACCTCTGCTTGGTTTCTTCCTACCCCAAAGTGTTCATGATGTGTACCTGGACACAAGCAACACCCAACTCCCTGTCTTGCATTTTAACTGTTCTATCACCCTCTCTCAGGACTTAGTTTTTCTCTAGGGCCATAAACTGTCCTTTCTAAAGGATAACTTTTTTTTTCAGCTGTGTTTGTTGACCTGACCAGTATGTTTTTAATGTGCAATGTTTCCATGTTATGTAATGCAATGCATCCACTACTCCAAAGTTTCCAAACTAAGAGCATTTCCTTGCTTGCTTCTAGCCTCTGGGCTCAAGCGTTGCTCCATGCTGCCTCGCTGCACACCAGGAGATTTTCTCACTATTACAGACCACTGGCAGATGTTCCTTTCCCTTCCCCAGACCTTAAGATAGCAATTTTGAGGCTGCTTACACTGATGAGAACACTGATGTACAAATGTTTTTGTTTGGGTTTTTTTTTTTTTTTTTTTTTTTTTTTTTTCCTCTCCAAGATTTCCACTCCCAGAGGAATGGAAAACTTCAGCACACAAATTTCTCAGACTTTACTGTTTCAGAAACCTTACAGATTTGCAAGAACAGATAAAACTGCAAATATCAGTAGACTGTATTTAATAATAAAGACTTTCTTTAGTTGCTTTCAACTGGTGGAAGGTGGAATTAACTCTGTGAAGTTAAGGTGAAGTTTTAAGATTGCCCAACAGAGCAGCTTCCTTCTGGCCTTCCCTTGCTTTTCTCCCTGTAAGGACAGAATCCAAAACCAGAATTTTCCTTTTCTCAGACAAGCTAGAAAGCCTTGTTGAGCCTGTTTCTCCATTATAAAACTTTGCTTCTTTGTTTCTTACTGTTCAAAGTAACATCTTATGACACTTAAGGAATTTTTCTCCTTGAATTTGTGTAATATTACCCTTTTTATACTTCTATGCACATATTTCTGCTTTCACCTGTTGTCCTTTTGAAAATGCTTTATTAAAACCTTTTGCATCATCATAGGAATGATTTTCAAAACACTTTTTTTGCCAGATTCTCACTGGGTTTTTTTCCTTATGAGGCTGTAAAAATATCTAAAGATGATGTTATAGGTGGTAAAATTAATTAATTCAACTAATATTCTTTTCCCTAAAACATAGTGTTGAGGACCCTGTTACAGTCATATCCTAATCCATTAATGAATAAATCGGGTGTATATTGGCACTATTTGTGGGTTTCAGCTCAGAGTATTTATTTCTGAGGGTGTCATTCAGAATCTAAATAATGCAGCATACCCTGTGTATTGCCAGCTTTGAGTGATTTTGTGTAAGGACATGCAGCTTACTTCTCTGTGGAGCTAGAAAGAGCAATTGAGCTGACTTTGTTGGAAAGCAGCAAGACTGTGATCAGGCAATTAATGAAGCAATCAAAGTGTTTTGTTTATAATGCAACAGGAGCTGTCAATTCACAGCTGTTTCACAATGCTGCCCAGTAAAATTATTAATTGGGCACAATAAGAGTTGGTGTAGGTAAAGGTGAGGAAAAGGAGTCAGAGGCTCGTTAAAAGCAGAAAGATTTGTCACACTGTGCCCATGCACAGGGATAGTGTAGAATCCTACCTGTGGCCTTTTGGAGGAGCCACCAGCTGAGTTTTCTTAAAGTAGGAGCAATTGGTAAAGTATGGATGTAGGG
>NW_008581977.1:69418-90894 GCF_000691845.1 Merops nubicus
TTTTAGTAGCTTGAACAGAAGGGACTGAAGAATAAAAGATGAAAAGTCAAAGAAAATTAATTATATTGAGTGAAAGATAAGATTATGCCAAAATTTCATATTTAAAATCTGCAGTGCATGAATAATTGAGATTCCTACCAAGAAACAGAATGAGTTCCAGGTGTAAACACCCTGTAATACACAGTGATGAAATGTAATTTATATTAATCTTTTGCAGCTCTACACTTCTCAAACAAGTGTCAGGGTGCTTAAAAAATATCAGCAAATAATCTCTCCCAGTTTATTAGCTTGATAGAACTAATCACTTTTGTCCTAGGAGGAAAACTGAATAATTCAGATATGCTTTGTTCATACAGAAATCGTGTGGCAGTCCAGGACATAGTCCAGACCCTCTGAATCCCAGCCCTGCTATTTAGCTTTGAATTCAACTTTCCTTAGACTTGACTTGTTCTGAGTCACATCTTGTACTCTGAAATAGCCTCCTCCTCCATCAAAGGTTTAATTAAAAAAGGATTAAGGGTACAATTTTGGGGTGGATTTAAGAACTTTTGGTGAAAATATGCATGGAGACAAGTCTCAGATTTACCAGCAGACAGGCTGGCTGGACACTGATAAGGAAGAGAGAACACAGATTTCAAAAATGGACATTCTTGAAAGTTTTAAACTGACATGATGCAGAGGTTGCACGTAAATTGTACTAAAACAAAGCATGCTAAAGCATTAACACCATCTATTCCTTTTCTGGATGACAAGGTCAAACCAGCCATTTATCTGCCATTTTCTTAATTTTCAAGCAATATATGCAAGTTGACTAAAAACTATAGACGACCCTGGGCTATTTCTGTGAAATCATTATGTAGGAGATAAGTAGTCTGTGCAATGTGATTATCTTGAGACCTGAAAATTCTTACTCTGTTCCCTCCTTTCCTGCTATCAGAATATCAGCGTGATGGAGGCTCTGAAATGCTATGTAATTCAGAGCTTTGGAAAGCAACTAAGACCATAACATTGCAATGTATCCTGCAGTACAAATTGCAGCAAACTCAGAATCCCCTCTATATTAGGTTTCTTTATATTTTACATCTATTCTATCTTACTTATTTTTGAAAGTATTAATTGATCTAGATTTTCCACTAAAACTTGATTTTATGTTGTAAAAACCCACAAATATTTTGTGGTTTATGACAGACGTCTTTGAATTAAAAGGTCTAGGCAGATGGATCCCAAATCCTGGCTGACTCAGTTTGGTGCTGCTCTTTTAGCACCTTTTTAAGTTAAAATTAATTTTTCCTGAGCACAGTTTACTCAAGCTCTATAAAGTATCCCACTTGGAAGCCCATGTTTTCTCAAATCACTTATTTCTACAGGAAATACCTTACCAAGCACCTTCTGGGACTGCAAGTTTCTTTCTCAGAGTAACAATGGCAATTTATTGTCAATTATGTGACTAATATTAATGTCTTTGATTCTCTCATTCATTCTCATAGAAATATAGAAGTGTGGTTGGAAAAAAATATCTCTGGTCCAATCTTCCTCTCAGAGGGCAACTGTTGCCACCCTGTGTGGTGGCAGCTTTAGCTTTGTCTACTTAAGCCTTGGAACCTCCAAGGATGGCACTTGGGTTCATAACCAAAGATTATAGTAGTAACTCTTTTCTCAGTGCAATTCCACCTCACTCGATGTTTAATCCCATTTCTAACATTTTGATCCTCAAGTCCCATATAACTATTTTCTTTATACAACAGATCCTGCTAGGAAAACAATTTTTCTTGTCTTTTTTCATCATCAGGTTTCATTAGTAAATTCCTACATTTCTTGACCAAGGCCTTAATTTAATCCAAAATAATGTTAAATAAGACTAGTCTCCAGACTGATTCCTGAGGAATTCCTCTGATAACTCCCTCTGATATCTCCCTCCACCCTAAATAGGATTGCCTGACATTGGAGCTTTTTGTTGTTTTTTTTCCTACACTGCTTATACTAATACCCTTCTTCTCTAGCAACTCACATTTTTAGACAGTCATGTGCCAAATGTTTTGCACTAGTTCAAGTACATATAGCACTCTTTGTGTAAGAGATCAGCTGTATCAAACAAGGATGTAGGTTTTTCTGGCAGTTAGCTTTGCCATAGCTCATATTTTATTTCATCCCACTTTCTATATATTCCATTCCTTAAGCTACTTTTTCTTTAAAAAAAAAAAAAAAAAAAAAAAAAAAAGGTGTTCAAAAGCTTTGCATCCCATTTGAGTCACATTGCTCTTGTAGCTGTCTGTCTGATGTCCCTGCTCTCCAGATAAAGATAGTTACTATGCCTGTTATTCTCTGGACACATTACCAATTTGGTACTCTGGACGACAGACTTTTTGCTAGAGAACTTAGAGATTTGTGTGCCATTAGTGATATGAATTTGTAGCTGGCACTCTTAATGGCAAATGACACTGACCCTGGGCTGACTCCTGTGATGATAAATTAAATCATTTTAATGCAGTTATTCACATCCCTTTCTCAGGACCATGTATGGCTATAGGCTGGAAAATATTTCCGTGACTAGAAATCCATTGATGTTTCTTTGCTGGCCAGAAAGGGGACTTTAAGTCTCTAGCTCCAAATTCTTACTTATAGCAACCAGTGGAGATGTCCCTGAAATATGTACTGTGGTACATGAGAGCAGAACTGGTTTACCAGTTCCCCTGCAGCTGTGGCAATGGGAGCATTTTGCTGGAATACCTGAAGTGTGGCAATGCTTCTGACCCTGTGAACTGCACACCAGATATTTCATGCAGTCAAGAGCCATGAGTAACATTGCTCATATGCTGTATGACTAAAAAGAAGGGGAACTCAAAAATTATGGGAATGGATGAGATGTTAACCGCTTCCATTGCTTCCCTTATTTCCACCCAGTACAAGGCTTTTCAGGGTCCTATGACAACAAGATGACTAGCTCCACTGGCTGTGGCTTGCTCATTTCCACCCAAAGCCACCCAGTTTATCTATCCCATGGGGCTGCCCTGGCACTCAGGTGTACTCAAAAGATTTGCTGGCTGAGTGCAGTTTGAGAACAATAATTTTTGAAAATTCAGGTTACCATTTTAAAAGTTAAGTGAAATAATATTTTAATGTCAACTTGGCCTCCTTTTCTACTTGCTTCAGTTAGAAAATATACAGTCCTGTTTCCAAAAGGAGCAAAGTCAAAGGTTTTATAACTGGAAGTATACCTATAAGTATGTACCTAGTACAATTCTCCTTAACAGTGCAGCCTTGCAGTTATTATCAACTAGTGTTTGATGTCATCAAGGTACCCTTCATGCATCTCCCAGAACCTCCTTTTCATTTCTGGTCTCAGTGTCTTTATGCTTCTGGTCATAGCTGACACTCCCTGTTGTGCTGGACTGGAAACACAGTGCAGAGGATTCGGCAAGCTGCCTGCGAAAGAGATGTGTCCCAGCCTGAGGAATATAGGATTTCATAATTAAAGACTTGGTAAGTAATGACCTGCTCAGAAAGACCAAAAATGGAAGTAGACTAGCCTGGAAACTCATGAGATTTTTGAAATGGCAGGAGACATGTTACACAGCATCTGAAATACATTTATATTACTATAAATGCTGTGGATCAATGATCACTAAACTTCATACTGGAAGTAAACTAGTAATATAAAAAGTAATGAGAAAAGCCAGAACAGAACATTAGTAATTTTCTTCATAAGAAGAAAGTTTCCATGATTCATTCATATACTATCAATTGCATGTGTTTAGAGGCAGAATTTTAAGATTAAAATAGTCAGCTAAATTTAACTGTGCCATTATCTTTATGTTCTTACAGAAATGTTTTGCTCTGGCAATTGCAGAGAAAAGGAAAGTGATTGTGAGCATAGGTTATGATGACATCCGCCCATAAACTGCATTTGCTACTTATATAAATGTGTGGATAATGTTGAAGCTTTTTTCCATTCTTCCAAATATTTGCTTGCCAAGGTGACACTGTTTAATATGCATCTCCAAAGAGCTTTTTTTTTTTTTTTACAGATGCATTTTTAGTCTTTTCATAAAAATGCTATTACTATGTGCCGTGTGAACGGAACTTCCTATGTCCTAGGCCATGATGTTTAGAGATTGCTGCAGCCAGACTGGCTCACGTTAGGCATGATGATTTTCACTTCCTCAGCCTTGGCTCGTGCTCACCTGTGAATAACTTCTTAGAGAATAACATAAAGGCCACAGTATATCAACCTAGAGATAAGCCCAGGTGATTAGTCTGGCCCTGGTAATAATTTGTGGTGGATGCATGGAGACAAGTGATGGGAAGAAAACTATCAGTAAAATTCTTCCCTGCTTGTGTTCTCCCAGTTTGCTGCTTATAGTGGGCTGGGAATATCTTAAGGCAAGGCATCTCTTGCTTTGCTGCATCCCTTTTCCAATAGGGAAAAAAGTGTGTACACCACTGATTTCTACAACTTAGTGATGATTTCTGTTTAAGAAGTATACATTAAAAGATCTTAATTAAAGATCCTTAATATTCTCTTTGATTTTTGACCACTGCTGAGCACAAAACACAGCATTTTCACAGAATTAGCTAAAGATCCCTTTCTGAGTGGCTATGGCTCACGTGTATGTGGTTATAGCCATATATAAATATAGCTAGAGATCGTGTTATCCATCTGCAGTCTTTTGTCAAGAGTAGCTTCCAGAATAAAACTGACTTAAAAAAGAACCTCATAAAAAATATATCAGAAATTTCTGAACCCCATCCATAATGCATTCAATTTCTTCTTTTCAGAATAACCTACCCTGAAAGCCTTACAGCACAGAAGTCCTATGGATTTACATGAAATATTTGGGAAAAAAAGAATCATTGAACATGAATCTAAATCCTTCTATCAGCACAGTATTCATTTCTGTAACATTTGATCTCTCTTTTCATTACATGGCATAACAAGACTGTTTTGAGTTGATTGAAACGTGATTAATAATCAGTGGAAAACAGAACATAAAAAGCTGAATTTAATATCAATTTCTTTTCGCATCCATCTCCTGATGAGCCTCTCACTTTTTTTTTTCCCCTGTAGCTTTGCCTTGTCTTAGGAAATGCTACAATTACAGTCAAGTAAAACCAATGAGGCCCTTAATTAGAATAATTTGATTCTTAAGGAAAAAAAAAAAATAAAAAGAAACCAAACTACAAAAACCAGTTGCTTCAGCTACAGATTTTTGGAATGTCTGTGTTTGGACAGCTTGTAACAGAAAGCCTCTTCCTTGAGCAGAAATGGTTTTATAGAAACTAAGAGAATAAGAAATTCTAACTCTCAAAAATTAGCCGGAAGCCCCTTTCACCAACTCTCATGATCAGAAATGGTTGAGAGACAGTGAGAGGAATTTCAGTTAAACTAATAAGAATGTCTTGCTTTTATCATGGATTATCAGAATAGTTTATAAAATGTGAAACTATGGTGAATAATCTCATGTAATTTATGTTAATTAAATTTGGTGAATAATCTAATGGAGGACTTTTCTAGAGAGACAGAACAAATGTCTGTTAAGAGTTTTAAATCTAACAAAAGCCTGCTATTCTTCTCTTTACAAACATGAAGTTATTATTAATAGATAATAAGATAAGGCTGTGTCTCAGGAACACCTGAGAGCCTAAAGCAAGGCTTCCCAAACTCAGTTTAACTGGATGACTTGCTCAGTCTGAAAAATATGATGGTACATATGTGTCTGTAGTTGCTTCCCCTCTCTGCCAAGTCCTGATGTGTCTTGAACAACAGCTGCGTTTGGAGCCACTGAACTGCAAGAGCCAGCACTGATGTGGGGGAGGAGATACTTCTTTAATCACTCTTATTTTGACGAGCCAGTATCCATCTTGCCAAATCCTCCCAAAGTCTGGTTTAATAATGAAAATAGTGAGTTTTTCCATTCTTTTTCTGCCTTCATGCTTTCTTTCATGTTCTAGATTCTTTCCTTGCTATTTGTTTTACCCTTTATTTAATACTGATTTGATGGTCATTCCAACACACACTTCCTATAGCAACTTTGACATTCATGATTAAAGTACATATACAATTATGATACTTCGTAATTTCAGAACTTGAGCAAACAAATCTGCAATTATGGAAAGGTTATTTTTCTGCAGGATCATTGAGGGGGAAGAATATAAACCTTAACATCTTCTTATATAGTTGGCATAACAACTCATAGAATTTTATTTGGGGTCACTTCAATCACTTGCTCCTTTAATTCAAATGTTGGGTATTTTGCCATTGCACCTACAACAATTCACTTTTAACAAGACAAGATTCTAGACCTGGACCCTCAAGTGACTACATTCTCTGACACAAGATATTCACTCTTTCTTCTGTACTTTTGCAATAAGTATTTCTTTCAAAATCCACATTTTAAGGAGATAATGGGTTATTTTTCTCTAGAGTATTCCCCAGTCCATGGATAAGAATGGAACTCGGATCAGCATTTCTCAGCCATGTGTCTTTCTGGCAGTCCCTGAAGGACTTAACTTCATACCACACTATTGCTGTGGAAGTGTTTTATCCTCGGGTTCATCTTAGACGTAAATAACATGCTGCTATCAGTGAAGCAGGGTTGTGATTTTTCCCTGCACTTGATGATTTTATGCCTTTGCCAGTGTGCTGAAAACCCCTGAAGCAACTTTAAACTGGCAGTTTTAGTTAATCTTTTAGTCTCTTGACATGCTGAGGTACTTCCTTCATTCCTACAGGGTTTAGCAGCAGTTGAGTTATTTATGAAACAAATCTGAAACCTATACTGATGTCTTAAATAAAATGTGGTTATCTCGAATTCCTCTGGTGCTCTTGGTCTTTTTCATGTCTAATTTTTAAATAAAATCTTTAAATCTTCAGTGACTGAAAAATATCACTGAAAAAACACTGTTTCTTCCTACCTTCCTCTGCAGGCCTGGTCTCCAGGCAGAGGGCTGAGGCTCTACAGTCTAGCAGCTCCCTGTGGAGAGGGTTTGGGGGCCACAGGGGCCCCTGGGCAGGCAGGTGGTATCCCACTCCTCCCCCAGCCAGAACAGCTGGGAGCTTCTCCCCACAGCTCAGTGACAGGTACATGCACAGACCCAGAGAGCAACAGAAAAAGCCCTGACACAGAGCTATGACAGCCGGGTTTTTTTCTGGATCTAGTAAGGACTTCTCTTGAACAATGGCAGATAATAAATTTCCCTCTTAATATAAATGATTTGAAGCATTCTTCATTAAGAACCACTCACAACATTCAAGGCTCATTCTCAGCTGCCCATTAATCATATATTATGCACACAGCAAGAGTTCCTGTGCATGGGTTTGCTTCATGAAGGCTTCCATCAAAAGGCAAAGTGTTTGTGACTGTATTCTCAGCAGATGTTTGTCTACGAATATTAGCATGTGTTTACTTCAAAAGAAGTCTATGAAATGCCTTATCTGCTGAATACTTCAGTGAACTAAGTCAAGGAATAAATTGTCAAAGTAAATAAAGCCATTCAAATAAATCCAGATCTGACTGCTCTGACAGTTTTTAAACAAAGATTGTATTTGTGCAGTGTCTTGTGGGCTGCAGTTGTTTTGTTGTGTGCCATTTGTAGAGCAGGTAATTAAATTATTTCACAAATAGTCTCAGAATTTGCTCTATGAGTCTAAAACAAAGCTTGGTTTTACAGTCTTTTGATGATCACTTACCTGACATAAAATGATATCATCATTAACAGGCAGACCAGCAACCAGACTCCTCCCTCCACTCCCACATCACACACCAGAGCCCCAAAGTGCCAGACAACCAGAGGAGGAACAAGTCAATGCACTCACCCACCACAGTGGACACGAAGAAGGGAGCAAGCTGGCCAAGGAACCATGCCATGGGAGATGGACTCAGCCAGACAATGTGTCCAATTATGTAAAAGTTTACCAGAGAGACACTCATCGTCTTGCCCCCTGGTGCTGGGAACTCCACTTGCTATGAAGAGTCAAGGAACCCTTTTGATAACCAGAATCCCCATACAGCACACCTACAGCGCAGACAAACCCCACTGCAAGCAGAATCAACTCTTACAGAGGTGGCTTCTTGCCACCAAGTTAATTTGGAAGGTGGGGGCACCTGGTGGTGATCTCCTCATCAGCTCCCACCCAAGGCTGGCCAGACCCTGGGTGAAAAGCAATCAGGAGGGTCTGTCTTGCCTGGTTATGGACATCATCCATATGCCAACCCTCATTTAGGGCTGGGGGTTTAACCCCAGCACTTCATATGATCACTTCATAATGCAGCATTCATAAGATTACTGTGAGATCAAACATCAAGGTAAGAAAAACAATTATTAATTTTCTGAAATTATTTCTTTAGCTGGCCAAAGAAAAGAAGCAGAATATATGGATTATTAATCTCACATTCAGTAACTCATGTGTAAACGGAGGCATCCCAGCAATGTCCCAGTAAAACACACCAGTTCATAGGTACACGAGGAGTAGCTGATGATGAAGATTTATGCAACACCAGCTGTGTTGCTGATGGGTTGCTCCGAAGCTATTTAAGTTAATTTAATGGCACAATATCCCTGGTACAGTGTATTCAGTGAATTAGCATTGAATTAGTTCGCGTTACAAGGAAGTGCCTCAGAAGCCAAGCAGCATAAGGTAATGACCATTATGTGCTGACAGGTTAATCTCATTTTTTTTTCACAGACCTTCACTAAGCAAATCACTCATGTGCCTTCTTCCCTAGCAAAACATTTATATTTGATTAAGAATCCCATACACACAAAACATGTGCCTGAGATACAGGATGACCAGTCATCACCTGTGTGGATCAAGTCCCAGACTGCAGTGGTCTAGGTCCTTCCAACACCCTCTTAGCTGATAAGAACCTGAAAAGGTAGTGAAATTTTATTTTGGAAGATGTATGTAACACAACAGAGTGAGGACAGGGCATACAACACTCCATACAGTTAAATATTAGTGTGCTACTTCCTGGTCTGGCAAAACGCTGGACTAAAAATGTTATCTTCCATTTGTTCTCTTTTCCAGTTCTTTGTGCTTGTGGTTTGGCGCTAGACGTAACACTCAAGAACAGGCTGAAGTGCTCTTTGGACACAAATCTTCAGTGTACATGTCACTCAAGCTAGGATTTTTTCAAGCGATCTAGAGAAGTCACACTTTTGTGTGTGCTAGTGCACAGTTTGCATATGCAGATAGCTGCTTGCATAGTTTACATGACTCAAGGTTGAAGGCCTTAGAAAATGTCACCTTCATAGAGCCTAAACTGAGAGAAGAACCAGAGAGAGCTGAAGAATGACCTCAAGAGCTTTTCACTAATCGCAACTGTGGTGTTGTATTTCCACCACAGTAAAAATAACAAATGCAAGAGAGATTCTCCCTGTTATCCTTCATCTGAGATATGTTGCTAACACAATACTGAGTGTATGTGTGAAACAAAGCAAGGAATTTCACACACCGCAGTCATTTATGTTTCCATTTATTTAATCTTGGTAGGAAGCACAACTCATATCCTTACACTGCTGAATTAAATTGGTTTGATTTGCCTGTTCATCTCGCTGCCTTTATGTTTGAAATCTTGGATGTCTTTAGGCAAGATGTGCAGCTTAGTGTTCTGTAGTGATATAGCACTGACCTACATATACGTCAGCAACAGCATAAAGAACACTATTAGAATATTAGCAGTTAATATCCTCCAAGTTTTGTTTAATGAGTTATTTGAAAAAGTTTTATATATTGCTGGTAATGGCTTATATGTACGTGAAATTCTTCTTTAGTCAGTTCAGCTCTTCTTTATGCACCCTGTGAGGCTGTCTGTCAGCTCTTATTAATATCTACACTAAAGGTTTTGTATGTCTTAGATTTGGAGTTTTATAATTTAAAGGGAAAAAGGACATTTGATATTTGTTTCTGCAGAATGGACTATAACCATAATGGCATAAACTTCTCCAGATGGGTAGTTTCATCTAACATAGTTATACTCAGTATAAATGCCTTTTGGTTAATATGCTAACAAGCACTTCATGCAGCCTCAGAACAGAGACAGAGATAAGGAACTTGTATCCATAGCAGCAACTCACAGTAACCAGTCTCTATTTCTACTTACTGTGTATGGTAAGGGAACCGTATAAAATGTTCTGCTCAGCAGGGAGGAAAGAGACCAGTATCCCACTTGCTGCTTTTGCTAAGAGGCAAGTGGAGTGATTAATCGTTAAAGAACAAAATGTAATATATTTTGTGGGAACAATGATGCTATCAGTAAGAGCAACACAAAGGGCACCTACACAAGTGACAAATTTGGATTTTGGCATTTGGATAAAAATCAAGACTGAATTTCTAATAGCTTTCAAATCTCTTAATTTTTTTTTGGTTTCTAACTTCTGTGTAAGTGTCTTCATCTACAAAGAACATCTTCTACCACCTCTGAAGCCAAACTCTAACATTTTTGTGATAGTTATTCCCTCTTTAAAAGAGTGGGTTTGGCCTGCAAAGTCACAATGTGCAAATGATCTTGTTCAGCTTGCCACTTTACTCAGCTATTCAGACCTAACAGCATATTTCAATGCCATACTGTTAATGTGTCTTTTGGTATTGTCTTTTAATTACTTCCTTCAGTTAGAGTGTTCTATGATTATTTCTACAATGGCAGACCAAACACAGAAAAACTGCAGGCACCTAGAAAAGAAGCAGAAGATGTGCCCAGACAGTACCTATTAGTACAAGGACTCAGTTGTTAATTTAGTTCTTTAGGTTGGAATCATGAAGATAGGTCAATGCTCCCTTATTCTTTAACTTAAACTGGAGATTAGGATGTGAATCACCTTCTGAAAATCTGCTTTCATATAGCTATATATGGCGAGGGAGAGGCTTCTTTTCTCATTCTCTGTAAGAGAATTTTCTCATTTCCTTGTGCAAGGCACAAAGCTAATAGAGAAAATAAGATGGAGACTGATGCTTTAGAAGTTCCTAGGGCTCAAGACCTAACTCCTACTGCTGTTCCTTTTTATTTTTTTACTAGACACCATTGACTAAAACACACAGGTGATTGGATGCCACAGTACCTTGAGCCCCTTCCCCCAGAAAGACTACTCATGAACAACCAGCACTTTGATCCCTGTTTTGTCACTCTCCCTTTTCATTTTGCTGGGTTCTTTTACACTTAGGATCACCATGTCCTTGAGCAATGACATCTGCAGTTGAATAGAACAAGTCACAGGGTTTAGAGCAGGTACTAGTGTGACACGTTTTCTTCCTTTTCTAAAAAACTCTGGCTTTGGAGTCTCCAAAGCATGAGAAGGCATCAGCAACACAATTAGCTGTACTGATCTGGTGCATGCTTAAGAGATTAGTTTAAATTCTAGCAGCCTGGGAACTGGTGATGTTATTCTATCTGAAAAGATAGAGTAATGTCAGTAAGTTTACAATGGAATAGACATATCTTAGTTGTAATATTCTCTGGGAAAGCACTTCAAAGAGCTAATTCTTGGAAGAAGATCATGAAGTCACAGGCGATAAATCCAGCTAATGTTTATAAAGTATGTAGAGTTTTGAAACTACTGAATAAAATACACTCACGGAAAATCAGACAGTAAGAAGACCTTTTGTTCTTGGCCTTATAGTTTGTTTGGCCGTCCAAATTAAATGTGGAGTGATGGACATTCACACTGTACCAAGGGCAGGAGGCAAACTTCATTAGTGGGCAGTGGCACACTAGCAGGAGTGGGCTGTCTGAAGTTGTGTCTAGGGTATAGAGCAGGAAGATGAGAGAGTGAATAATTGGGCTGTTTTTCTGCAGTCCACAGCACTTCTCCCTTGTCCTGAGTAGTTCATTATGCACCAGGTCCTTTCTGAAGGTGTAGGTAGTCCTAAAGTTTTCCATTAATGACAATTCAGAGCAAAATTTTGCCCATTGTGTCCAGCTGAAGAATGAGAGGTCACTCTCTGCCCATGTGCAATTGCAGACTGAGACAGGGCAGGTCCAAAAGGAGTAAGTGAGCGAAGGCTTTGGTAGACAAGAAGAGTGACAAAATAGTCTTTTCTCCATGTTGTCCAAAATGGTCTTATACTATCTGTGTGGGACAAAACTACTGTGGCAGTAACCGTAAGATTCTGGCCATGGGAATGCTTCTCATTACAGCCCTTCCTAGGGACTTTCTTTCTGAAGATCTTTTATCTGTTGCTGACTCTGAGGCTGTCTAGGCAGCAGTCAGCTTTCAAAATCACTGTTTCACTTTGTTGTTTTTATGGGTCTTTTTGTTTGTTTGTTTGTCTAACTGTAAATATCTTTATGCTTCTTAATAACCTGCAAATAAATCATGTCTCCTGGTGACAAGTTGTGAAGTTGTGGCTTCTCAGCAACTTTGTTGTCACCAACGACTTGGCAAGAGGGCTGATACTGTGACCCTGGAGAGGTACAAATAAGTTATCAGATACCAGTGGATGACTGGGACCCCAGAGAAAAAAATCATCCTTCCAGATAACATAAGTACCACTGATGACAGGAAGACACTTTAGAGAAGATGGCAACAAAATCACAAAAAAGCTCTGACGGAATGTTGAATTTGCAACCTATCATCAATGACTACGTTGCAGTGGAATCCAACTTGCACCACCTCAAACCCTGCCACCTCTTTTCCCCAGAACACCCAACAGCCAACTCTTGTGCTCTACCTAAATCAGGGCATCTGCCCCTTAGCAAATGTGTTGTAGCACATAAACCTGTAGTGATGAAATAGTCGATTATGCATCAAGGCCACACAAATTTCTGTACATTGAAGTATCACTCTCTCAAATATAATTTCCACAACCAGCTACAGAAATATCGGCCTTTAAGCTCCTTATGCAGAATGATGTTCCATTTTTATTTCTATTAATGTATATATTACTGTATATTCACAACAGACACACATACACTCCATTTAACAATAGAAAAACACCACCTACATGCAACAGATGGTCTCTTAATTCCTTTTTGTTTAGTAAAACAGCTATTTAAATAAATATTAAGACCTCTTGAGTCATAATTTCTTCAGGGTAAGAAAGTTGTAGCATAGTCTCAATTAATTAAAAGATTAGTAAAATAATGCAACATCTTTAATAGCAGAAAAAGAATTGAACCCACTAATCAGTTGTAATTAAATGAAGGGTTTTATAGGAGATTTTAACTTGGAAATAACTTTTACACAGAAAAAAAGATAGAGTAAGTCAAGAAATCAAAAGAAAGAGAAACTCAGTACACACCTCACAATTCAAGAATGTTTTCTGCAGTAATCAGTGATAAATGTTTCTTCAGAGATATCTATCTCTGCAGGAGGGAAAAGCAGCTAATGAAATATATGCTGCTGTACAGAAAATTAATGAGTAAGTGAATTCACTGAGTAGAGAACATGCCGTATATAAAAATGAATCAGCATACAGATCCATCAACAGTATGATATTAGCATTAGCATAAATATGCAATAAAAGAAAGAGAATTTCTCAGTGATATCCACACTGAACTTAAGGAAAACCAAAACCAAAACCAAACCAAACCAAACCAAACCAAAAAAAACAAAAACAAAAACAAACAACCAGAACAGAAAGATAATTAGGAAATTTCTTCTAGTTCTAGAGAGTTCTGCTTCACCTTTTTTAAACTTAATTTGTCCTACTTGATTTGACTGGCTTTGTAAATATATCAGAGAATCATGGAACTCCCGAACCTTCTGTGAGAAACGTCAAGAAATCAGCCGGCTTGCAACCTCTGTCCTCAAGCATCAGCTGAAGCTAAACCATTACTTCAGCATTGTTATGGCATGATGATTGAAGGACCTTTCCTGATAAACCTTGCTAAACAATCTCTAAAGTATATTGTTTAATTTGTACAAAAAAAATTCTATAGTCACTGGGCACCATGCTTAGCAGCCGTTTTCTTTTTATTCTGAAGCGTTCAATATCTTTCAGGCTATTAGTCCCCTAGTAACTATTTTCTGCTATAATTCACACTCAGAAATTACTGTTTGCCATTAAAGGACATTTAGGGAGTCCAGTGTATAGTTCATTTATTCTTCATTCTGAACTTTTATGGACATACCATGTGGAAACTGCAACAGAGTGAGATGGAAACTCTTTCTTAAATCGTGCCATATTGTCATCCCATAATGTTTCCCAGAACATCATAGTTCTGTTGACTCCCTAAGTTTCAACAGAAAAGGGGAAAAGGAAACAAATGATACCACCTTAAATTTGTCACTGCTTAATTACTTTCACTGACATTTACATGGCAATACTTTCCATGTATTTCAGTTTTCTAAATACAGGACTGCTTGAGACAATCACTTATATCATCATTACATCATTACTACCACTCAAATAGAAAGCATTTAAGATACTATCACACTGCTTATCCCATAAATAAAGCACTCAAAAACAGAGTACAGCTTTATGAGGCCGAGCAGTACTTTGCAGCTAGCCTGCTTCTCTGACAATGAAACATAAAAGGACAGCCCTATTACAGTCAGAAATATCCTCATGTTTTATAGGAAAATGTTCTGTATAGCTGCCATAGCCTGACTATTTTCTAATTTAAGCTAATCCAGTCAGTGCCTCCTTAATGACTGTTCTCTATTCGTTCTACTTTACAGCTTGCTCTTAGATGCAACAAACATACCATACATCTCCCAGAGCACTTGAAGAAATACAATTCCCATGCAGCCTTCCAGAGCACACAGCTCTGTAGCCACGAGCTGAGGACATACTTTGTCTTTTTGCTTGCTTCACTTAGTTTTGAGGATTCCCTTCCGAGCTAGCTTGGCGAATCAGTACCACCAATGCGCCCACTGGCCTCTCCTCCGCACCAGGGGTGCTCCACACCTTTGCTGTCTCATGCCTCTGTAGCGACTATAAACACTGATCATCATATGAACAAATGATACTGTGAGAAATTGCTCCATTGAGTTGCATTTGCTATCATTTCAGTAATACTAAATACTAATTTCTGCATTGTGCTCTTCCTCTGTTTTTCTGTCATACACTTGTTTAAAGAGGTGACACAAGAAATAACACCCATCTGGGGAGATGACAGCTTCCACCACTTTTCATGACTGATGGCAGAGAGCAAAGAAAAATTTACATTTGTGTATGTTGCCTACCAGAGAGAGTACAAATATGCATCTGCATTGCTGGTGACAGCAGAGCTGACTTCAGGTGTCCCTATCTCCAGCTACTGACTGCCCACGCTGCTGCTCCCTCTGACACAGGGTCCAAGCCAGGGTTGCCATGCTCCACGCTCAGGGTCGCTCTCTGTGGTTGAGGTAACTCAGATGTGAGCATTTCCTCTCAGCTCTGAGTGCAAAAGCCCAAGCCCAACCTGACAAACTTAGCACATGCAGAAGTATCCTTGCAAGTGCCCTGGATCTCAGACTAAATCTGAACCTGAGTGCACTAAAATGCTAATAGTGTAAACAGTAAAGGAGGCTGGGCTTTAGACCGGGTCTTGGCATACATTTAACCAATGGTGTAAGTATAGTGGAAAGGAAAAGGAGCAGAATCTGGTCTGAGTAAGTTTGAACTTGATATTGACAAGATTAGTTCAGTGTGGAATGAGAAAACATTAAAAAAAATCTTTTCCAGACATGGAGTTACCCTCATCTCCCTCGTAAGTTTTAAATTTTGCTTCCTCTTCATCTACTGAGGTGATAATTACTTGAAACAGGTTATCAGAAGTTGAGCACTGAGTTTTATATAGTGCTCTTTCTCCAGAACGTAGCTGAGTCCATCCTAAGAGCACACTCCAGTGTCATTAAGGACAACCAGCCTAGTGAGAAATGACCATTCTGCCTAGTAGCAAATATTCCATTTCCTTTCTTATCCAGACAGCTTCTCTCCACTGTGGCCAAGGACTGTGTGTTCAGCCACAGACACACAGTGCAGGCCTGCAGGAAGGGGAAGATGCATCATTGATGCTGTGAGCCAGCACAGTGTCTTGCACACTTTAAAACAAGCACTTCCTATTTCATAACTTTGGCCAACTCCACAGCTGGAGAGGGCTTCTGTCCCATTGCACATAAGCCCCCTTTGCATATTTCAGAGCCTTAGTTCTACAGCAGAATTTCTTTACTTAAAGGGAAATGAAAATTTCCTTCACGCCATCAGCCAACTCAAGCTAAAAGTCTTTCTTGGCAAGCAGCTGCAGAGAGCAAGTGCTGGCCCAGAAAGAGAAGGACATACATGTTGTTTCAGGTACAAATTCTAATAACTGGGGAAATTTTCCCCTCATCCTCAACAGGAATTAATCTTTGGGAGGACATAAACATTTGATTTCCCTCATTGCTTTGTTACACCACGTGTCACTGCAGCCCTGTCTGTGGTATGTGTAACCCTTCCTGGCTGCCCATTGAAACTAGTACAGATGTGAACCTGATGACCCAGTGGAAGACCGTCAGATATTAAAATGCACACGTTGCATTTCAGTCTGTCTTTGCAAGGCTATGATACCTGAAAGATGCTGTCAGTACCTAGGGCAAGAAAAATAAATCAGGATTAAATGGTAGCCAGCATAACTGAAAGACTAATCCTTTTTCCTCAGCAGAAGCCAAATAACACCACCCAAACTGATGCTATGGAAGTTTCTTGCTGGATGGGAGCAGTAAGAAGACAGAGAAAAAGCAGGAGAATTACTTTATGAATTGTCTTTTAAATAATAATATATTAAGTGGTGCTGTATTACTGGCAGTAAGTCAGTCCATGACAGATACGCTTTGCTCTCTTCTCAGTGAGAACTGTGATAGGAATAGGTAATGGTATTTTAAAATAATCTTATTTTCAGTGCAAGACATTCTACATTTTAACTCCCTTTACACAGTTTGATTTGCTTAATGGAGAGTTGTTGCTGTAGTACAACATTTTACTCTGGAGATTTCACTTAATGTTCTAGGCAAATGAGAAACTGTTTAGAGGAGAGGAACAACATAACAAAAAACTTAAAAAACCCTCAGCCTCATAGAAAAGGTTGGAATAATTTTCTTCATTCTAGAATAGAGAAGTGTCACAGAAACGTCATAACAGTCTTCATATACATGCAAGGATTGTTACAAAGTAAGATAATCCATATTTTTTTCCATTTTCAGTATATTTCAATATAAAATGTGATGGAATTAACTTCTTTTGCAGCCAGAGGAGTTTGGGTTAGGAAAGCATGTGTGCTATAGGAGCTGATAAATCCTACAGTAGATCACCAAGGGAGTCGAAAGAATCTTCAACACATAAATATACATTAAGATTTATATCTTGGATTATACACTATGTGTGCAAGACTTCGACATATATCTGCTAAAGATGGGCTGGTCTTACAGATTCAGAATGGAGTAATTATATTGCAGGCCTTTCACAGTCCTCCTCTCCATAATTTATTTGAATTTATAGCAGGGAATCTCAAAATAGAATCCGTCCCACTCAGCAGTTAGCATGGCACATAAATAATAATAAATCTTCTAAGGAAGATTTGTAGCTTTCCCTCTCTATCAATGTCTAGGCAGATGCTGAGTTACCAAGAAAACAACTTGCTTTTTTTTTAAGCAACATGAAGACATGAAAATGTTGTCTATGCTGCACCTCCCACAACATTTTCACTAATCTAATTAATTAGTGTTAATGGAAAGGCCAGGCAGGGCAGGCTGCTTTTCCTAAGCTGAAGGGACCAACTCATCCCTTGGTTTCACAGCTACCAGTTGGGACAGCAATGAGCATGTTGTTGAGTAGAAAACCATCCCTGGAGTAGCACTTTCTACATTGTGCCAGGTTATCTCAGAAAGTTCAAGTTGAAATCTTACCACTATTGAACTTGATGAGAGTGTTTCCACTAGCTTCAGCAGAACTAAGGTTTTTCTTTCATGTCTGAGTTGGACAGCTTCCAGCATGGAGGATGTCAGCTGCAAACTGTATGCACTAACTTCATCACTTCCAGCTGTGGGAGCAAAACCTTGCTTTAAACTAAATGAATAATCTGAACCTCTGGAGTTTGTAAAAGCTCATCTGACCAGACATGACATCTGTGAAGTACTTTCGCTGCTTGAGATAGGGAATACAGAGCCCCTGCACTGTACCATCAGGTTCTTGTTTTGCATGTAGCCAAGCTGCCAACTTTTGTAGGCAGCAGCTGCATTTGGAATAGCTTCAGAAAGTCAGAGGGAGCTAAAAATCCCTGGATATCCTCCTTAGCTCCCTAACAGTCTCCTAACACAGTCACTGAAATGGCACAGCGGCTCTGTGCAGGTTTATATGCTTCTCACTTCTCCTCTCATTTCCTTGTATCTGCATCTCTCCACTGTGTGATCACCCATGCCAAATGACCCAACCTGGGTCTCATCCACCCCTATATACAACAAAGATGCATCTGCTAAAATAGTAATGTGATGTACCACACCTACCACCACCACCACACTTCTTTCTTTGTTATATATGTGAACTAATTATTGATTCATGAGGCAAAGGTAGTTTTCCTTCATCCGTATAAATTTGTTTGATCAATTCTCAGTGCAAAGCATGCTGCCTGGCACTAAGTACACCACTGGCCTTTGATTTTTTACCAGGCAGTCTTTTCAGGACTTCATCCAGCATTTCCCCTTCTTACCAATTCCAGATGTGACAGAATTCGGCAATAATTGTGATTCCCAAAATGTGAAGCTTAATCAAACTACTTTTGAGACTGGAGAAATACCATGGTATTCACCTCACTAACTTTCTGACTTTCTTAAACCTTCCTAAGGATCTGGCACCAGCAGACGTATATTCCCTCAGTTGCACTCAGGCAGTCAGCAATCTGTGGCAGATTCAGGAATTACCTACATACTTTTCTTCTACAGTCCTCCCCAGAATGGTTTAAAAGTGAATATTTAAAAAGATCATTCTTTACTCTAAGATTCCCCAAGGTGCTTCAGAAGGCAGACTAACACTGTATTTTGTTTTGAACATTCTCAGGAGTATATTACTGACTCATTTTCACATTTAGGCTTTCTACAGTCTATAGCTAGTCTTAACTATAATATCTTGTAAAAGGTTTGAGCTCTTGAATTCTGCCTAAATGGATATGTCTGCATGCAGTGATGTAAACCTTAATAACTCTAACTTAACTTTTTATTACTTACCATCGTGTATTAAGATGTTCATTGCCATTACATTATTATATTGAATAGTGCTCCTTAAAGTCTATGTCCACTATGATTACTACTGACAATTTAGCAAGACTTATATAGATGGAGTCATCATATGTTATTTATAATTTGCTGTTCTAATAATTTGAGCTGCAGACATTGTTTATGAGGTATGAGATGCTATTTTTACTATTGAACATAATAAATCTTCAAAAGTCAGCTTTGCAAAGTATTGTCTCGATGGAAATCACTAAACAGAAATACATGAAATCAAATGAAGGAAGATAAAACTGTAAACAGCAGTTTGATGCATAAAAACAACCATCCAGGACTCCAGTAGATATGCCAACCATAGAACAACATAGGAGGAACAGAAACTAAACCACATTAATAGGGAAGTATTGCTGTTGATGCTGCTTAGCAGCAATAGATATAGGAAACCTCAATAAATGTGTTTTGAAAATAGCCAGATGCAATAGAATACTATAGAAAGGATTTTTAATTTTAAAATTTCATTTTTTTTTCATTTAATAGTGTTTGCTGTGCTTTTTAATTACAAAAGAATGAAAAAGGAACTCCTTAAAGAAATATCTTGCAGGACACTTATGAGTTACGAGGTCAGCTGGTTCTTAATAAAAAACCCAGAAGCTCAGAAAAGATGCACAACCACATAGCAAAATTTAAGCTAGCTTTCCCATCCCTTTTCTGTAACAAGAAAAGAAGAATCTAATCACTAAGAGGAAAAGTTACTGAGTCTGCACACCCCACTGTTTTATATTTCTCTGCTTGACCTTACTACATTTTCCTTTGGGGTGTCCTGTGATCATTAGAAACTGAGCTACTATTGCTTGATGCCGCTCCATCTCCACCAAGCTGCTGAGCCCACACTTGCTTTTTGCTTACCTTAACTGCAAAGTGAAATGAGTTAGCTTAAATCACCTGACTTGTCTCAGCACTTTCGGGACAGCCCAAAAGACAGTAAACAATCAGTTACAGGAGCAGAAATTTGCTTTGCTGCTTGCAGCTAGGGGTGTAATGTGAATAGCTCCTCTGACGAAAAGACTGTCCACATGCTCAGCATTTATGACTCCTTATACCTGTCTGAAAAGAGGAGTATGCTTAGACTATTTTTATATGTGAGTTCCTTTGTTTTTTACCCTCAGCACTGCCCACCTATGGGAGTTGAGCTCTCTTTCTCCTGGGAACAGTCCACACAGACTGGCACCATGTCTGCCAGCAGTGATACAATAAGGAAGCTTATCAGAAGACTTTAGCATGGGCAAAATGATGTATAGTGAACTAGTCTGTTCTGTCATATTGAAACACAACCGGTTTTGCACCAACATTGTGGTCTCCTTACTGTCAATGCAGAGTATATGCTAGCTCATACTCAGGCTCCTCTCTGGCACAGGTCAGATAGCTTGAGGCAGGGAAATGCAGCTGGAACTAGAGACTGGAGCGTTCAGGGATTTCTCCTCCGTGTGTAGGATGGGTATGACCAAGGAGCAATGTACAAAAGCAGCTGTAGTCTCTTGAGCAGAAAGATGCACCAAAGCCACTGGGCAGAGAATTGGAGAGCAGTTCTTAAGCAGTGGAGAAGAAGCAATGATGCAGCCATGCACTGCAGCACATACTTGCTTCCAAGTGAATGCCTAAATCCATCCTTAGTCAACAAAGTTTAAGTTTATCAAGGGTCCGGTGAATCTTTACCTGAATTAATGTCAGAGGGACAAATTGCCTTTGAAATCTCAGAAGGAGTTGAAGAAAAATTTCTTTTCCCTCCCTTCTACCCTAACTAATATTTGTGCACACTAACTGTGCTGCATTTTAAAGAAGTGACTGAAGTGTTGCACAGAGCAATGGTAGTCAGGCACTGACTGTTTGAACCTAATGCTAATGTGCAGGCTTTTAGCATTTAGTGATTTTTTTTAATTGTAACAATGATCAGTAACTGTTAATAATCACAAAAAAAAACCAAAACCAAAACAAAACCAAAAACAAACAGCAACCCAAAGCACACCTGAAATGGTATCTATGCCCAGCTTGATATCTGCACAGTGAACATCATTGGATACATGTATGCATGTGTTATGTGCAAACTGTACACAGAACTGACAGCCACAGCACATGGAGCTTAACTTCATTCCCTGGCTCTATGATGATTTCATCCTTAGTAGCTTGTGTTGAGCTTCTTCAGTTTTTCTTTGTCCTACAGTATCACCATCCTCCAAAGGCAGATGATGGGATTATGAAATTTGCTTCTGTATTTGGGCTTGTTCAGGGTTAGGGTCAGGGATGCCCCCAGACCTATAACAGATGCTCTCCATTAACCCCTCTCCTCTCCCAAAGGGAAA
>NW_008581977.1:90969-100679 GCF_000691845.1 Merops nubicus
GGAAAGAGAGAGACTTACAGATTAGAAAACTTAAACAACTTTAATGAAAATAGTAATAATAATAATAAAATGGAATGTATACAAATACACAAAATCAGTATGGAACCCAACCCTCCACTCCCCCTTGCCCCTTGATGGCAATTACAGCACTGTCACTGCTGATGCTGTGGAGCAGGCACCGGGGAAGTCCCAGATTGGACTCAGTGGGAACCAGATTCAGGAGCTGGATTCTGGAACTGATTTCAGGAACACATGAATTGGGATTGAAGGCAGAACAGAGTCCTCAGGTGCTGGTCACTGAAGAAGAGAACTTGACCCTCATGACCCCTCAGGTTTGTACTGAATAGGATGTATATGGGATGGAATAGCTCGTTGGTTAGTTTAGGGTCACCTGACCTGTCTGCTCCTCCCCACAGGTTTTACGTTCTTTTTTACTTTTTTTTTTTTTTACTTTCTCCCCACCCTCAAAGGTGATACACAAATTTTAGCAGTGAACTTGGTCTGCACACCAATCCTTGGTACCAACTCTAAACATGGAGTGTTACCACTGCTAAAAGCAGACACTGCAAAAAATATGCCTATAACTTCAGAAAGTGCAGTTAGTTAGAACAGACTGAGCTGAAAAGTAAAATCACTGAACAGAATTAGTTCTGTTCTAACTCAAACCAGGACAGGGCTCTTTCTGTTGTGCCACAGGAGCACGCAGGATCAAGTGCCAGTTATTCACTTCTGGAGTCTAGATGGAGGAAGAAGATGGACAGGAGTTCAGACACCAGCAAGAAGCAGGAACACCATACTGTGCTCTTCATAGCAAGTGTCAAAGACATTTAAAAGGTTACTTCATTCCAGCTTGTCCTGCTCAGTGGTGAAAAGCACTGAGGGGAAACAGGAGTGGGACCTACATATTATTTTTTGCAGAAGGAAGAATTTCAGCACTCAGCAGCGTATCACGAGGCAGTTCTGTGTGCTAGGTGGGTGCAGCACAACCGTGGCCAAAGGGGATGGTGATGACATTTCATTTATGACTTCAGCCTATCAGCAAGTGCTCTTCCCAGAGACGAGTAAACAGCAGATTTGTTGGCAGAAAATTGTGTATGTGCAAGCAAAAGTTAGTCATGCCACTTAACCCCACTTCCCAAAGGAAGAAAATGTTTCTGAGTTTCAGTGGACCTGAATTCAGAGCCACACGAGTAGTCTAGATGACCAGGATTTGGATGCAAGAAGTGAGATCAGCTGAGTGCAGCCACCACACTCTGACACTGACCGTCTTCCCTGTGCTCAGCTCCAGACTTGCTCCCCATGATCTGTCACCAAGTCAGGTCCTGCCTCTCACCATCCTCTGTACCTTGGGCAGAAGCAATCTCACAGGTGGAAATCTCACACTATGCTGATGGAAATTTCTGGAACTGACTTCTCAGATTGTACCTATAGATCTCAGAGGTCTTTACAACACTACTTACCATCACCTCATTTGATGTATATATAGGAAAACCAAAAAAAAAAACCTCCCTTTTTGACCATGTCTGGCCAACATGAATAGCAGAATAGCCTCCTCCTGTGTGCACAAAGATGAGCTGCAGCCTCAGCACAGTGAGAGCCTTTGGGGGCCAGCAGCCTTGGGCTGCTTTACCCATTGCTCACCGCAAAAGGCGCCTTTCATCTCCTAAATCCAGTAGAGACTCCAGACACTTTACAAGGATCATAAGCAAGAAAGGACAAATTTTCAGACAGTCCAAGTATAACTGCTACTGCCTTTCACCCTCCAGACCCATCTGGAAATCCGCACGTAGCTGTAAATAGCAACTTTGTTGCTAGAAAGAGACGATGCTGGAGGAATCACCATCACTCAGGTCTAACACACAGTAGCCTGGCAGCAGTCCAGAACCTTCACCTGGGGCTCACACCTCACACGGACTGAGAGCAAGCAGTCCTCCAGCTTATACCTGGTAGCATTTGCATGAACAAACTTAGTTTTAGAAACAGCCCTTAAGAGAGTGGCCCATTATTAAAAATAAAATAAATAAATTGAACATTTAAATGTCAAAAACATTTGAAACAGCATTTTGCAAACAGCTTAAATTTGCTTCCTAATTCCTGACTCGTTCCTGTTCTCTTCTGGATGGCAGACAAATGGCACTTAGCTTGCTTTATTTAGTTACTTGGAGGAGCAGTGCATTGTGAAGTGCTTGCATTATAAAGTGATCAGTAATTTTTTACTTATCAAAATATTAGTAACATAGATTATAGAATAATACAAGTTATTTAAGATTACTACCATTAATGCATGCACTTTCCTCCTTATTTATAGTAATATCTGCAGACACAACCTATATAGTAGGCATTAATGTCTGGGACTGGGTTCCCCTTGGCATACAATCTTTTCCCTCTGGTCATGATGCTCAGAGGAAAGACATGTACGTCTCAGTCTTTGACACATCAGTACAAAAGGCTGGTGCAAGAATGTCGTGGCTCTCCTAAGTAATACCATAAATTAGATACTGTTTTTTTCATATTTTAGCACTGTTCTGGGTTGAGCTAAGGTAGGGCGAATATTCACAAGCAGCTGCAGCTGGGAGAGGGCCACAGCTTGGATAAACAACCCACCCAGCCAATGGGTATTCGATACCTACTGATGTCAAGCCTTCTATATAAGGGTAGGGGCTGGCCCACAGAATGGACATTTTGTTTTCAGTGAATGGTGTTAGCTTGTGGCCAAGCAGGGAAAGGTGCATCTTGGGTAAGGGGTTTATTATCACTTGCTTCATTTATCGTTTCACTAGTACTATTGGTATTATTTTTTCTCTTCTCTTTGTGTTGTTCTATTAAACTGTTCTTATCTAAACCCATGGGGCTTTGTTTCTTTTCCTCCCGATTCTCCTCCCCTCACACGTGGAGGGGGGAGCAGTGGGCAGCAGCTGCTGGGGTTTAGCTGCCAGCTGAGGGTACACCAATGCAAGCACTGCTTGGGTTTGCAGGAGAGTGAGGGATCTGTGGTGTCCCCACACCAAGCTTTGGGCCAAAGTGACTGCAGCCACTGGTGCTTTACTGATGCCAGTGGGTATCTGATCATTGTGATTCCTTCTCTTAGCAAACCTCAGCTACAAACTCTTTGTTTCAAATGCCAGAGAGCTTTCACCGTGAGATAGGTGCAGCCAAGACATGACACAGCATTATTTTAGGTGCAAAATTAAGTTTAGTTAAAAGCTTTGAAACTGACACTTGAAGAGAAACCAAAGGGAGTGAGTTGCAAAGGTTCAGAAGAAAGTACTGTCCGGTCTTCTTGGTACCTTGACTGGCCTGCACTCTCCTCTTGACCTTTTAAGCATGAGTGGCACTTTTAAAAAGGCACAAAACTCACTGAAATTCTTTGGAAACTCCTAGCTGCTTTCACCTGTTTACCTCCTGTGCTTACCCCTGCTCACAGAAAATGCTTTCTCTGCCTCTCTCCAATTTATCACAAATCTTTTCAGTCCCAAGGTCATTAAATGCAAACTAGTTGTCCTAAATATTGAGTTATAAACCTGTTCTGCTGGATTTTTTGTCAGCTGCTGCTCCAAAGTGGCACTCGGAGCTCTTGCTGAGACAGAAATAGATGGCAATAATCCAACCAAAGCCACTGCAGGTGACACCACAGGAGCTGGCGCCCATCCGCACCCAGGGCACAGCTCCTCTGCCATGGGTCGTGGCTGCCCCAACACCTCTTTTAAACACCTCCATTACTGAGCATTTGAAAGACATGTAATAAACTAATGCATAATCTCAACAAGCTTCCTTCTCAAGAGTAGCTTGCAAAGTATTGAAAATATTTTGAGGTAATGTCATCATAGCAACTTGTTTAATTACTTCAGCCATTTTAATGTGTCCATGTCAGCACAATTAATTGCTCTCCATTATTGCAGTTATTCATGACAGTGACACAATTTTTGGATATAAAAGGTTCTCAATCACAGTTTATTAGGTAAGCAAGTGCAATCAAAGAGCAACTGTCATCAGATGAAAATGAAGCACAAAGACTGCCTGGCTGGGAATGCAAATGAAGCAAGCCACATGTATGAAATACAGGCACTGCCATATCAGACCATGAAATAGCCCCTCTCCACCTGCACGTGCTGCTTCTCCTGCAGTGCTCAGCCTGCAGAGCCTGGGAGGAGGAGGAGACCTGTGCGAGGGGAGTTTTCCTGAATGCAGTTCCTAACACCTTTGTAACAGCTCAGCCTGAGAAACCACCCTCCACAAAAAAGAACATACACACCACAGTATGCACTTTACTCCAGCTTTCCCTGCACTACATACTTAGAACTCAGCTTTACAGGAACCTTAATAGCTGGGACATATAAGCACAAACTATTTTTATGAAAGGCTGCTATTTAAGCTTTCTTTACTCTTGATATCACATGAAACTAATTTGATCCATGCACACACCCATGTGCCAGTTTTGATTTTAAATTCTTTAGTACCAGTCAGGACTCAGGTTTTCATGTGAAGTTTCACGCTTCCCTCATTGAACTTGGTCTTTATGGGGATTTTTCCTGGAATATTTATCTTCCTCAATTCAAGTCAGCTTTCTTTGACTTCTCCTATCATCAAGTGTCCACCTCCTCAAAAAGACTATGCATTTGCTCTGATTGTGGCTCATAGATAGAAAATTGAAGTGATTACCTCAGACTGGCATTTGTGAACTTCAAATAAAAGTCATGTTCAAATCTTTGTTGAATGGCCTGGATACCAAAGGCTACCACCATTGCTAGCTCACAGCTAAGGTTTTAATGAAATATTGTGTGTGCTTTGCACAGCAAAAAACCTCCTGGTTTCTGCTCCAACCTGCCTGCTCTCCATGCCAGCCCATTGCACAAGGATTGCACCCTGTCATTCATCCTGCTATCACCACAGCTTATTTCAGGCAGTGTCACTTTGGTGAATGGAACAATCCTTATCTTCATTACTTTTCTAACCACTGCCAACCAGACGTATCAGACTGTTCCAGTGTGATCATTTATGGTACTACTACTCCTAATCTTTTTTTTGGCTCTCTAATATTTCTAATATTTAGAAAATTCTGGGTTTGCTTGATATTCATAATGAAGCATGGGTGTGTTATCTTTACAGCTGGGTGTTGAAAAACACCAATTTCCTGTTACAGAATTCAGCAGCAGGCTGCAAGCACCAGCTGTTCATCTGGGTGAAATCCCCAGAAATAGTCCATGTGCCACTCACAAATCAGAATGGGAAGTTCAGAAAGGGATTGCTTTATTTCTCTCTCTTTATGTTATCAGAAAGTATTTACCTCACGAATGTTGCATCATCCACATTCTCAGGAACACTTCTCTTTTTTTAACATTAAACTTATTTTAATGAGGTCAGTGTAAGGGGAATTGAAACAACCAATATCCAAAATAGTAAAAGGATAGAATATTGTCACTGTAGCTGTATGGAAGAAGACGACAGACTATATCTTAGAGGGGTCTTGGCCTAGTTTAGACAGACTGAAGGTGGGGATGCTTGGAGGATGCTATAGAAAGGCAACTGCCAGGTTTGGGGCCAGCCTGACAGCCTGGACACCAGTACAGGTACAAGTACAGTGCTGGTGCAAGGAAGGGGCTGAGCAAATGAAAGGTGAGATGAAGCTGAAAAAGAAGGTAAAACTATGACTGTGAACAAAGAAAACTGATGTCCAGTTGAAAGACTAATAGATACCAGCCCATAATGATATGCTGAATTAGTAGACAGAAGAGCTGAATCCTGCCAAGCCCAGTGCCCAGCCCCTTTCAGAGCTTGTGTCCTTTCAAGGCCACCAAAAACCAGTCATAGGTTTTGATCTGTCAGTTCCTCGTACCTTGTCTTGTCCCTTGCATTCATGCGGAACTAGAGAAAGAGACACTGGTAGAATTTCATACTTATTTCCTACTTATTTGTAGGTGTTTTACATGTATTTTCCACAGGCGCAATACTTAAATTTCTGTTGCACATCCCTACAGCAGCACAGCAGTATTGCTCTAACACCTCTGCTAAATTATTTTCACAGACTCACAACTGGATGGTCATCATGGAAAACTGGATTCAACCAACAGGGATGATTGCATAGTTATATTTAAAGTCTTCTAAGGCAGCTGTTTCCATGGTGTTTAAGTTTTAAATACAGTAAATGAGATTCCAGCAGCTCCTTGCAAGGCTGCTGGGCAGTCACTGCAGTTAAAACATACAAGGGTTGAAAACATACCAGGATTTTCATTCAGCTGACGGTCAAAATTTTGTGAGACAAATGAAAAACAAATGCTAGTAAATCCATGATGCTTTTACACATGATCCAGTACTACAGTCTGTTTAGTCTACGTATATGTCAAGACACATTTCACTAAGCTCCAAAATTCTCTGTAGGTAACTTTTTGCATTTGGATATATCCATGCATTCTTTGAGCAACCTGCATTAAATACTTCCCCTTTATTTCCTTCCTTCTGTTGATGATTTTATTCTATTTAAAAGCATTTTTTAACAAAATGTTAAGTCATGTTATTTGTACTATTGAAAATTGATATACGTGCAAACAGCCCATGGGACAGTCACTGTGCTTTTGACTACATTTTAAAGGCGTCACAGTGATTGTTGCGGAGGCTGTTGTGGATATTCAAGTTTTTAAAATGTATTGATTTAAATTATGTATGTTAATGCACCGATCAACATTACAAATGTAGTTTGCAGCAAACTACTTATAATATATGAATGATAAGCCATAAATAATAACTATGGCTGTAAATTAAATTACTTGATTATGCTGCAAAGATGCACTCTAATTTGGAACAGAAAATTGCTTTGAAGTAATTTTAGCTGCTGCTAATGCTTTTAGAGTAGCAGAGGTTTATGTACCATAGTCTTCAAGTCAAGCATCAAACTTTCTGATGGATATTGCCCAGTAACCTGGTTTGTTTGGTATTGCTATGCTTTGAATGCAATGGGTGTGACTGACAAAATAATGAGTGATAGCATTTGTTAACCAAAATATGGAAGCACTTCAAAACAAAGACATGAATGCTTTTCTGATAGAAAGTGAACAACCTTGGGCTGGCTATTAATGAGATCTAAGCTTTTCAAAGTGCCTTAATTTTGCAAGGCAGCAGAGACCCTTGCTTCTAAAGGAGTCATAGACAACTTGCAGTTTTTGAATATGCACAAAGAAATAATGGTATTAAAAAAAACCCCACAACCTATAGCAGAATTTAATATGGGGCTCTGAAATAGAAATTGAGCAGAAATGCAATGGTTAAACATTATCCCATCATGTCTTACATTGCTGGTATAGTAGATTAGATTCTGGATGAATTTCAATAGATAGAATAACCAAAAATAACTTACCAAACATGGACTTCTGTACCCAAAAGCTGCTTTGATAGTTTGCATGTACCTAAATGGAAAGGGATGAGGTTGTGGGAAAGTACTGGAGAGCTTGTCTTCAAGGAGCAGTGAGCCTTGACTTTTTATCCCAAGTGAAATATTGCACCTGCCTTAAAATCAGAGGATAAAAACTTGGGATTGTTAAAGGCACATGATAACTGCTCAAAGCTTACTTAGAGCTAAGAGCAATGGCAGCACTGCTGGGTATCCATGAGGAGACTCCTTCTCAAGTCTTCTGGGCCCTAAGGACTCCCTAGATACTTGCTGGGGCATGTAGACCCCTTGGGATTGTTACACAGTATGACAGTGAGTTGTGTAAATTGTGCTCTTCTCCTTTAGAGTGACCATTAACACACACGAGGCAGAGGCAAACCAGCAATGATTCATGTGCACCGTATGAGCTATCAGATTTCTGGTTACAAAGTGACAACAAACACTACTAAACAAAATATAAAACCTATCTCACTTTAAGTCTAAGAACTGTGAGTACTAGTTGTTTGGTGCGTTTATTCTTTTTATAATCCACTATTTGTAAGTGTCCCAGCTATTACAACTGGGGTTTAGGGTCCACCTCTTTCTTCTGAATTCTGCCAGTATATCAGAACTTGTACATTTGCTGCTCTGAAGTCAATTACTAGGCACTTTAGGTGTGGGTTGCTCCTTCCCCTCCCCTAACTCTAGTAAATGCAAATGCTGGAAGATGGTGTGATCCTGCATCACAAGATGCTGAAGCACTTAATAGAGTTTCAAGTAAAGGGGACTTGTTTGATCTCTCAGCCTGATACTATAAGTTGTTCAACAGCAAGATTTGTTTTTTTAATTATATTTTGATTTCTTCTCTGCAGGATCTGGTTGGGCAACATTGGTCCTATAAAGGAACAAACCAGAAATTTGGAAAGCTTCATCAGTAAACCATTTGGGTGTTCTAGTTCGGGCAGTTGAGGGCATATAGGAAAGATGCAGACACATCTGGTGTGAGAGGAGGGAATGTGCAGCATGAACTTATCCTCTCCATATAGCACTGGCTTGCCTTTCTGCTCCTCCCTCCTCACTAGCACTCTTCATCTGCTTTCTCAGGGGCCATTGCAATTCTATCACAGACTCCACTGGCCCCAGCAGCCAACCTCATGTCCTAAGAACCACCTCGAAAAAGCAGCAGTATTTCCTGTAGTGCTTTCAGAGGAGAGCTTTGTGGGATATCTGAATGGAGGTGCTCAGTCTCAACACCCCCAAGGTGCAGCCCACAGATCGGTTGAAGTGTTTCCAAGAGTGATTCTGATGCAAATGCCCCAAATCTATGCCCGTTTTCTACTCAGCTAGTGGGGTGAAGCAACACCACTTCTCTTCACTGTCATGCCTCACAGAATCCACGTATTTTAATGCAGTCTGTTAGACCAGTGATGAAAGTGACAAAAAAAAATCAAATTCACACAAAGGAAGACATTTATGAAATACTTGTACCTATTCATCTTGCCTTACCATTTCATTTCACCGAGTCATGCCACTTTTACTAGAAACTTTTCACAACCATTCTTGGAGATCAGACACTGAGGTCCCCTGGGAGAGTGTGTTCCAAGTCTCACTCAGCTGCTGAATGATGCCAAGTTACAGAAATATTGCAGATGATTCCAATATCAACAGCCAGAGCTGCATAAGCCTGACATTGCAGATTTTCCTTATGTCAGCTGTCAGACTTTTGGATGGCCTACAGCCCATTTGCTCTGTATACCTATAATGCCTGCCCATGGGGATGCTATCAGCTTCAGGAATAACTGGCTGAAAGGCAGAGCAGTCAAGAGCTCTGTAGCCCTTTCTGAGGCAGTGCCAATTGCTCTACAGTGCAATATTACATACTTTATCTCTACAAAATGTGTTGCAGAGAAACTACTACAGCAATCTTTGAGAAACTTCATTTTCAGCAGCTTTCCATGATAAATTTTTTATTGTGGAACTGATGTCTTGCCTCTGTTGTTTGAGAGCTGGAGGTAAATTATATTGTTATAATGAAATCCTGTAGTCTGTCAGAGAGATGATGAGAGTAGTTTTCAGATCTGCGTTGACATAGATGAAGACAACTATGAAATTTACAGTGACTGATACTGCCTCAGTCTCTCTTCATTTCATTTCAATCATGCCAATCATACTGTGCCACAAAAACTTCCAAGAAATGTCATAGAGGATCATTCTTCTTCCTCATTGAAATAAATTGCCCTACAGTCCATTATCTTGGCACACTCCAGAGACCTAAAGGAAAGCTGAATCGGAAATCTGCCTTGTTTTGCTGTTATGTCTAAGTGACACCTCTTGCCTGGCAGAGATACCA